>NW_010187465.1:0-3182 GCF_000695765.1 Mesitornis unicolor | reverse complement strand
TGATGGCAATTATCCGCAGGTTGGCAGCGGTCCCAGAAACCTGCAGTTCCTGCAGTCCTGCTGCTGCGGGCCTGCTCCACAAAGCCAGCATCCTAAGAGGATCACTTGGTGTGGTGCCCAGGAAATGACAAACAGAAAAGGTCACACGTACTCCAAAAAGATATACTGCTCGGCAAATTTAATTGACATTGTGCAGCTTTTCAAAATGTCCCCGCAGACATTCCAGCATTTAACAGATGCAAGCAAAGAACAGCAAAATAACAGGGCTTTAGAGAAAGGGCAGAAAAAAAATACATTCTGTCCCCCAGAAATAATTTTTTCATACCCTGGTAATATCCTTTCACATGGTCTATTGGATAAGGATAATTTTTTTGTTACCCTTAGTCTGGCAAGTGATATCTGCCACCCCAGCCCCCAGCCTCCCTCCCTTCCCTCACACACATGCTGCTGCTTTTTAAATCACTGAGCTTTCATGACACAGGGTAACTGTCCTTGTTGTTTTGCCTGCATGTTGGTCTGTTAAAATATTGTAGGAGGGACCAGCTCCCTGTCAAGCCTGGCACTCTCTGGAGGTTCACTGTTGTGTCCCTAGCCAGAGGAAAAAGTGCTGTCTGCATCAATGGGTGCTTTCTTTAAAGAAAAGAAACAGGAGATCAGTGGAAATTTAAGAAGGTGTCTGATATCTAACACTAATAGCAAGAGGTAGTGGGGAAGCAAGAGTGGCCAGAGTGAATCTAGGATGGAGGCAGGTGGTCCTGCTTCAGCAGGGAGGGCATTCAGCAAGGACTCAGCTCTCCAGTTTTTTTTTATTTCAGCTTCCTTTTGCTAAGAAAAAAATAAAATCAACTTGTTTTTGTGGTTTTGTTTATAATATCCCCCAATTAAATGGAAAACAGTGGCAAAACTGAGCAAAATGTAAGTACTGAAGATGAAGCAGACATGACACTGCAGATCTGAATGCTTGGCGCATTTACATCCATGTGATGCAGAATGAAAGGCACCATTGTGCCTGTGTAGCTGGGACCATGCAGTCACCATGATTTAGGTGGCTGGGATAGTAAAGAAGCAGGGTTTGGGTCCATGGGGAGCCCTGAATCTTCTCACCGTGGGTCCAGCCAGCGTGTCAGCTGGGTTGTTGTGCAGAGGTGATTGATTTTCCCAAAGCTTCACAAGCTGCTGTCTATACAGAAGGCCAAAACTGTCCGCTTGCATAGATGGGCTAAAGTACTGGGTGCATTAGACTAAATACTTCAGGACTGTATAAAGCAAACACGAAGATCTATGTGGGATTTTCTCTGGTTATTATATTTAATAAGAATTAATTAACATATCTAGACTTGAGTGTATACGTGGATAGCATCTGTGAAACCTGGCCACTTATTCGCCTGAATGTGGCTAGACTTCAGCCAAACAATCCTACAGCTGTAATTTCAACATATAGTCAGTGTGGCAGATACTTTTTTATTTAGGCAGAGAGCAGTATGACCAGAGATTTTACAGGGCATAAGAGCAGTGCAACAGCAGCTTGTAGAAAACAGGGAAGATGAACAAATGAAAGTAATTTTGCTTTGAAATACTGCTTTTGAACAATAAAACATACAGCTGGAAATGTCAAAGTACGCTTTGAACAGCACCTAGCTCCACCAGCCATAAGAGGTGGGGAATCATGATTTCACCTTTTTTTGTCAAAAAACCCCATAAAACCAACAAAAAAACCCCAAAACCCAAAACTCAAGCACAACATTGCTTGTTTGTTTAACGAAACAAAACCCAAAAAACACCAACAGGCTAAACACCATTGTGATAACTGTTGGAACCTCCAACTGAGACTCCCAGTCCATCTCCGTACTTGAGGAGCAGGTCATACTCAAGCAGTGACAGATCCATTTCAAGGCAACTTCCTCAATTTTGGTATTTGTCTGCTTCAAAGGAAGATGCCATTTGGAAAGACAATGTGACCTTTGTCCTCCACCAGTGTGAGGGTGGCAACATTCACTTTCTGAATGCAAGCTGAACTTTACAGTTTAAAGAGAGGTGGTACCCTGTCGCTAAAACACAGATGTGGCGGAAATTTTCAGGCCTTTTTCTGCCTGATGTCCATGCTTCATCCACTTCTGTGCCAGGACAAAAGCTCACTGCTGTAAACCCTATGTTAGTGCCCGTACCATCCAGCCATAAACTGAGCGAGGCATTAGCCCTCCCTTTGAAACATCCTTTGAAACCAGTGCAGCCCCATAAAAAGTTTCAGCCCTGATGAAGTTTTTTCGCTCAAAATTCTCTGACTGTCAAGAAAAGTGTGAAAAAACATGCTTAAATTTATATGGTGCTATAACAGGATTTTGACTTCCTCACGGACAAGACGATTCTAGTTTAAGAACATGCTATCAGAAATAGTTAACTTTCCAGCAGAAAGTGTTTCTAAGAAAGGGTTTTCGCCCTTGAAAAAAATCAGTGTCTATTAAATGACTCATAACTCTGTAATATTAATGGCTGGTTTCATAACACACTCTCCTGTTACACTGGACTTCACAGAAGCAACCCAGTAAAATTCAGAAGTTGATCTCCTCTGTGCTGCAGGCTTCTGTCGACACGATTATATTGGTCAGGAGAGGCAAGAGGTGAGATCTTTGGCCGAAGAGCAGCTTCAAGAAAAGCCTGATTGTAAAAAAAGGCACAGAAGCCCAAATTGAGCTTTTACCATAACCCTGCTTTCACTTCAGGGCAGACGGGGCAGAGGAGGAAATCTGCATTTTTCTCCTCAGATAGCCTAACCTTTTGGTTTTGTCTTCTGAGGTGGGAGAAAGATCTCAAAAGCATCTTGAGATTTTAAACACACAAGATTTTTAAAATTAAAACCTGATTTAGTTCATCTGTCTCAAAAAACAAAACCTAAAATCCTTTAGACCACAGGAAACTTGCCAGCTGTGGAAATATTAAGGCTTTTGCTGTATGCAAGTGAGCTGTTCTGACTCCATCTGCTAAAATGGTAAATTTTCACATATGCTTGTTTTGACTGATACCCAGTCCTGAGTATTTTGTAAGGCAGTTACACATGGAGGCCTGGTAAAAAATACTCAGCTCTTGCCAGCTCAGGAAGATGATCGGTTCCTCGGAGGAAAGTGACGGGATAGGTCTTCACAGCTTCAGTGGAAGGAGCCAGCAATGTGCCCTTGTGGCCAGGA
>NW_010187464.1:0-7369 GCF_000695765.1 Mesitornis unicolor | reverse complement strand
GGTGATGGAGGATAGAACAAGGGGAAATAGTGTCAAGCTGTACCAAGGGAGGTTCAGGTTAGAGATAAGGAGGAAGTTCTTTACTGAGAGGGTCGTCAGAAGCTGGAACAGGCTGGCCAGGGGGATGGGGGAGGCACCATCCCTGGATGTATTTAAAGAGTGGGTAGACGAGGTACTTAGGGATATGGTTTAGGGGGTAGATAGGGACAGTTGGACATGATGATCTCGGAGGTCTTTTCCAACCGAGCGATTCTGTGATTCTGTGATAACATAATAACTTTCAGCATTTCAGTATTGGTGACAATTATGTCACAAATTCTGAGGAAATAAAATAGATAATGACCAAAAAAACCTCAACCTTCTGATATTAGTTCAACCTCATAGTTCAAATATTAGTGGTTTAGTGACTTTTCTGAGTAAAGTGGATGGTGTTTGAAGTGAGGCAGGGAAGTTTAGACAGTAAATAATTTCTGCAACAAGCTCTACATTTTTAGAAACTAGCAGTTATATGCAAGAGTAGGTGTACTTTCTAATTAATATCAGAAAAAATATTTTGTTATCAATGCAATTGACATTCCAGGGGATTTTGTATTTCAGTCTTTCATTATTATTAAAGAAGGCTTTAGCCCAACAGTGTAGATGAACACTATTAAATCTATAGTTAGTGGTAAGACAAAAATAAAATGTTTGCATTTGTCAAAAATAAAAGTTCATGTACTTTGAAATTGCTGTGACAGGCTTCCAAGTTAATTTTGAAAAGCTCTTATGGTTGGAAAAGACCTTTAAGAGCATAAAGTCTCCAACTGTTATCTGACTCTACCACACCCACCTCTAAACTGTGTCCTTGAACACCATATCTAGACAGCTTTTAGATACATCCAAGGATGGTGATTCAACCACTTCCTTGGGCAGGCTGTTCCAGTCTTTGATAACCCTTTCAGTGCAGACGTTTTTCCTAATGTCTAACCTAAACCTCTCGTGGCATAACTTGATGGCATTTCCTCTTTTCCTAGCAGTTGTAACTTGTGAGAGACCCATGTCCATCTCTCCAACCTCCTTTCAGGTAGTTGTAGAGAGCAATAAGGTCTCCCCTAAGCCTCTTTTTCTTCAGACTAAACAACCCCAAGTCCCTTGACCGCTCCTCATAAGACCCTTCGCCAGCTTTGTAGCCCTTCTTTGGACCCTCTCCAACACCTCAATGTCTTTCTTATACTGCAGCACCCAAAATTGAACACAGTACTCAAGGAGCGGCCTCACCAGTGCCAAGTACAGTGGGACAACCACTTCTCTAGTCCTGCTGGCTATACTATTCCTGATGCAGGCCAGGATACTGTTGGCCTTCTTGGCCACCTGGCCATGCTGCTGGCTCATCTTCAGCTGGCTGTCAGTCAACACCCCCAGCTCCCTTTCTGTTGGGCCACTTTTTCCCAAGCCTGTAGTGTTGCATGGGGTTGTTGTGACCCAGGTTCAGGACTCCACACTTGACCTTGTTGAAGCTTATACAGTTGGCCTCAGCTCATCAATCCAACGTGTCCAGGTCCCTCTGTAGAGCCGCCTTGCCTCGAGCCAATCGACACTCCCACCTAAATTGGTGTCATCTGCAGACTTACTGAAGGTATGCTCAATCCCCTCAACCAAACATACTAAACAGAAGCAGCCCCAGCACTGAGCCCTGGGGAACATCACTTGTGACTGGCCATCAACTGGATTTAACTCTATTAACCATAACTCTCCAGCCATCCAGCCAATGTTTGATCCAGCAAGGAGTCGCTTGATGGGAATGTATGCCTATCCAAGCCTTTGGCAACCATCACGAGAATGTTCATGAGAATGCTGTGGGGAAACATTATCGAAGGCTTTCCTGAAGTCCAAGTAAACAACATCCACAGCCTTGACCATAGTCACATCATTGACCTCATTTTTCTTCTCGAAATCATTACATTACATACAGGGCAGTTGACCCTAAGCCTGATGGAATGATTATTCACAGTAAGGAAATCGTATATGGCATTCCCACAGAACTCCTGGCCAAGCTGGCAGTACAGCTTTAATCCACACGTTCCCCTACTTTCACTGGGAAGCAAGCACACAGCAGATTGTGCAGCTGAGCTAGGGGCTGCTTTATCTTACTGTGGAGGCAGAAGACAGGCTTGAAATTTAAAGTCAACTTTGTATTCTTCTTTGTGAGTTTCTGTTTGCGCTTAAGGAAGAAACTTCATTTTACAGTCTGCAGAGAGACATGACGTTCTCCATTAGTCACTACCAGAGCCCAAAGGTGAGAAATGGGAAATTCCTCACAGGTTTTCACTCCAAATCTTTCAGCTCCCAGTTCTGATTGCTCTGTGTCTTCTGAAACGCATTTCATGTATCAAGGAAAGGGAAGTGGATACCCGGAACTGGAGAAAATGACTGAATGGGTTCTATGTTGCATAAAACGTGTTTTGATACTATCGCATAAACCACAAATTTGTCACCCAGCCACAGATTAGTAAAGCCTAAAAACCTTAATTAGCTAATTAAAAATAAAGATCCCTTGATATTTACAATATCCTCTGTAAAAAGGATAGGTCATACTTAGGAATGTTATTGTAATTTAGGTATTGAAAGAGAAAGCTTTTAAATGTGACCTGCTAAGCATTTTAACTGCTTTCAGTTTACATTCATGTTTGTGACAATGCAGCATTTATTTCTCTCCTTGTAGAATGTGTTTTATTCCTGAGGTCTGCTATACTTGTATTATTCTTAGCACACGCTGTTCTCTGTTTACTTGCCGTAACTATTTCTCTAAGGTATTTGGAACATGCTCATCATGGAGGCATATGTGTGATTTCATACTTGGAGTACGTGTGAAAATCAGAGTCTTCTATCTCATTTCTTCAATAGAAGTGCAACCCTGCCATGCATTCCCCTTGGTAATAACGTCAGTTTTAGATGAGTTATCCTGTTGGTTTGAATAAGTTTCGAAGCACAATACGAGCCCTTGTTTTACAACTCCAGATTCTCTTAGGTTTTTTTTATAAACCCTTGGTACTTGGTGACTTTATAGCTTTTGGTAAGATCCTCAGTTGCATTTCTGTCACTTTGCATCTCCATCAGTGCAAAGCAATTCTTAAACTGGTCTATCCAGCCGCCCAACTCATTTTAACTCCTGACAAACTGCAAATGTAGAACAGAGCTTTTATAGGGTTGAGGCTTCTCTTAGCCTCTCTAAAATCTTCATAGAGCCTTTTATTGGCTTTGCTGAATGCTGCTATTCTGCTGTAGATTAATGCATTGACATGGGACGTGAACAGTTTGTCACGAAAGCAACATTTCTTTTAGTGATATTTGGTATTGCTAATAACATACAAGTTAAAGTCTACATCATTTAACAACAGTGTAAAATGAGTGCCATATGACTTGCTCCTCTTTTTTTTCAAATCTGTTTGTGAACTTTAAACACAATTTTTTTTTTCCTCCTTAAAACTGTGTTCTGTCTAAGCTGTGTCCTAGACTTGGCAATCTAATATGCTTCTCTTGTTTCTTCAGGGAATAGGTCAAACCAACACCTGCAGGAGTCTCTTCAGATTTGTCAGAAAGTATTCAGCAATCAGCTTCACTTTCCAGTTGATTTCTTGTACTGATTGTATTATTTCAGTATAACACCATGAATGTACCGTTTTGTGCTCCTTTTCAGGGTGATTTTTTCATCTTAGAATCACCTTTTATTTCCTTCCAAGTCTCGTGAACTACAGTATCTCTAATGCTTCTGAACACTTGTAAAATTATGCCCAGAGTTATACTAAGAGGACAGAATAATTTATTTTGTGTTGTTCAATAATAATTCAAAGGACTTTGAAGGAAAGACTTTGATAGTACCAAACAGAGTAGCATGTACTTACTGATATAAAATTGATAACTTTGCTTTATATTTTTACATGTCTATCTCACTCTGTGAAAAGCTGCATTCTTTCTCTTTTAATTTTGAGTCTGGTGAACTCTTCTATTTTGTAGCATCTGTGTTCTCGGCTAGTTTTTACAGGAATTTATCTGTAATGAAGACCTGGAGAATTCTTTTCTTATTTAGTCGAAGTTAATTAGGATATGACTACAGTTGTTTGTTATTGCATGAAATGTGCCTATCATAATCTCTAGGCACATGTACATAAATTAATACATAAAAATGACCTCCTTGTCAAATAAAGAGAACTTGCCAACCTTCTCTTTGCTTCTGCAGCCAGCCCCTCAGGCAAAAGCCTGAATAAATAGATAAGCCCTGCAGCATGCCCTGAAGGCTTGTAAGTGTGGACTCTGCCATACCTTTGGGGTTAGGGAATTGGAGAGAACCTTGCCATCAGGCAATAAAACATATGCATTTAGGGTTGTTGGTGAAAGCACATCAGCTGACCTCAACTTCAGGAATAGAACAGAGGCTGATAAAGTGTTTCAGGTATTTGTAACTCTAAACAGCACCTTGAAAGCTGATTATTTAAACTGTTACAATGTGATGCTGCTGTATGATTTTTTTTATGACTTTTTTTTTTTCCCTGCTAAAGGTATGGCTGTCAGAGAACATGGTATTTTTCAAACTTTTTTCCACTTGGAATAGCAACTTAGTATTTTGGGAATAAGTAATCAGCCCCAAATATAGGGAGGTGATGACTATGCAAAATTTGCATATTTTTAAAATTCAGGCCTACATGTAGCATTTCTGATTCAGTATTAGTATAAAAGGAGAACAAAGGAAAACCCTTATGGTTATTTCCCCAGGTAGGATACAGTATAGTGCTAAAGTAACAAAAGGAAAAGGAGCTCTTTATTATTGTTGCTCTTCCATTAGTAACATGCAAGTTTGCTTTTATTTTGGTTTGATATCTTCTTGAGGGGAAAAAATAAAAAAGACATCAACTCTTGCAAATAATCGTAATAGCAGAAAAATCTCTTTCTAATGCTTTCCATAAGCTATCTCTATTCCAGATTTTCAGTTTTAATTAGTTTGGTTTTTTTAAATGTGTTTGGTAAGATATACAGAAGGAAGGAATAGGATATTTAAGACACTGGCTCCACTGATTAAAAATTCAAGTAAAATCTTTAATAGGAAATAGTATGGCAATATTATGGAACTTATGCTGAATAAGCTAAATAAAATTTACTGATCACTCATTAGTATAAATATGCTTTTAGTGAACTGAGAGGACAGCACTAAAGTAAGGTGGAAAGAAAGCAAGAAAAATCAGTGGAACCCAACCCTCGATTATGGGCAATATGACCTGCTGGACATGTTTGCAATGTGGTAAACAGTTTCTTGTGCTTTTGAGGCTTAATGGTAAGTCATCTGTTGACTGAACATAATTCATTAATTTATCCCAGTTACTCTAGAGGTTAATACAACTTAGTATCCTCCAAATATGTATAGAAATACGTATTGTAATGAAATGTAATAATGGAAAAATAGGATTAAAGAGAATAATAGTAACATCTTCATACAGAAAATTCAAATCAAAAAGCACTTTGCAGTCACCTAGCCAAAGTGATAAGATTCTTACTGATTTCACTTATGTGACAATGTTTGATGTGGGACGGGTTTTGTGCTTTTTTTGCTCTTTTTATGTATAGTGTGTTAAAGGAAAGGGAGCTTAATTTGATTATTCAGGGCCAAATACTTGGTACATAAATAATAAAAGTTTGAGAACTTCAGAGATTTCTTGGAGTGCTCATGGTGGAGCGTATTTAGAATAGATTTTTGAAGCAAAATAGTATTTTTTCCAGTTTATTAATCTTGGAAAAACAACCCTTATTTAGCAAGCCAAGCTTCCTTCTTGCGTATAGCAGATAGAGTAGTACTTTTGTATTACCAGAACCTGACCACAGTCAGACAAGTACTGATGGGATCTGAAAGAGGAGAGCTCCTACAAGGCATTCACAAAATGTAATTTCTTCCAAAGCCTTAAGATGAAGGCAAGAGGTGAGTATAAAGATGTAGAAGATATATCTTGAAGCTCAACCTAATTTTTACGATTAGGGAATGAGTACATAACTGGTAGTAGAAAGAGATAAGCCTTTAGTGCTTCAAAAGTGAGCAATACACTTGTCACTCCACAATAGATTTTACATAAATTAAGAAATGTAGTGCTTATTTGGCATGTAGGAATAGCAAAGTACTATCTTGGTTTTTTTGAGCAAATTGAAAGCTGGAAAGAAATTTATCACACTTCTCAAGGAAGTAAATAATTTGATTTTGAAGTGACTTCTGCATAGTTCAAGATCTAACTATTATTATGAGAAATAAGTGTTCAGTTGCTTTCTTTAAAACTTAGTCTGTTTCAAAAGTTATGCTAGATTTGTATTAGGGGATTGAATCTCATTATAAAACTGAGGCAAAGACCTAGTCATAGAAGCAGTAAGAAAAGAAATTATTTTTTCATGTGAGTCCTGCAATTCTGAAATACCTGTGTGCTATAAAAAAAACCAACTCAATAATGCTATGAATCTGAAACTTTAACAAAGAGAAAAGGGTGAATCCAACTTATAAGCCATGAATATTAGAAGACATCAGTGAACGTAGTACAGAAATCAAAATTGGACAAGGAGCAAGAAAAATTGCCCCCAAATGTGTTATAGCACTACTTAATAAACTAAGCAGCAGAAGAAACAATAATATACCATTATTTGTGGGAAACATTAAATTATGATGAATCCCTAGCACGTATGTCAACTTGAGATCTAGTTGTGTAGTGGAACACTTTTAATGGAAAACTGACAACCTGATTTGGGGAAATTTTGTGTCAGTTCTTTATTTGAATGACTAAAATTAATAGTTCTGTAATTCTCTATTAAGCATTTGATTCTAAAAATATATCTTAAAACAACAGCTAGTTCTGACTGTCTAAGAGATCTCTATTGATTGGTGACATCTTAGTTATACTTGACATGTTTATTATTGCTCTTCTTTCACATTAAAAAAAGACCATGGTTCTCTTACGTTTGTACATTCCTGCTTTTAGCTTTTGTGCATATGACAGTGTCATATACAATCCTTAGTCAATGTCTTGGGTATCTTTGAAAGACAAATTTAACCTGACAAAACAAGATTATTAACTTAAACTGTTCTTTCACAAAACTTGGCCTAATTTTTCATCTAGTGAAATAACTTTCCTTTTTACTTATGAGAAGTTTTTTTTTCTAAGAAATATTTTCACGGTCTCAATACTGTTTTAAAATTCTTTCCTGTTAGAAAGGAAAAGTTCTATTTTAAAATAGAAAACAGATTATAGTGTAATTTTTTTTTTAAATCTCGTATTTTCTAAGAGAAGTAATTTTCCTTCAGTGCAATGCAGTAGTGAAGAAGAATGTATTATTATCTTGGTGCCAGGGAAGGTGATGGAACAAA
>NW_010187463.1:26203-71888 GCF_000695765.1 Mesitornis unicolor | reverse complement strand
CTACCCTCTTCCAGTTTAAAACCATTTCCCCATATTTTATCACCACCTTCATGGCTGAAGAGTCCCTCCCCAGCTTTTCTGTAGGAGACCTTCAGGAAAGAGAAGACTGCAATTAGGTCCCCCCAGAGCCTTCTCTTCTCCAGGCTGAACAGCCCCAACTCTCTCAGCCTATCCCCACAGGGGAGGTACTCCAGCCCTCTGATCATCTTGGTGGCCCTCTTTTGGACCCACTTCAACATGTCCTTCTTATGTTGGAGGTCCCCAAACTGGACACAATACTCCAGGTGAGGTCTCAGCAGAGCAGAGTAGAGGGGCAGAATCACCTCCCTCGCCCTGCTGGCCACGCTTCTTGTGATACAGCCCAGGATGCGGTTGGCCTTCTGGGCTGCAAGAGCACACTGCAGCCTCCTGTTGAACTTTTCAACCAGCACCCTCAAGTCCTTTTCCTCAGGTTTGCTCTCAAGCCATTCTCTGTCTAGGCTGTATCTGTGCTTGGCATTGCCCCTACCCAGGTGCAAGACCTTGCACTTGGCTTTTTTGAACTTCATACGGTTTGCATGGGCCTACCTTTCTAGCCTGTCCAGGTCCCTCTGTATCCAAGAATGGGAACTTCATAAACTTGCATTTTATAGATCTAAAAAACTAGATTGAAATTTATTAAAAGGAAGGAACTGCGCTGAGTGTGAAGGACAGACCAGATTTAAACAGCAGGGGAACTCTAAGGGTTAGGGGTGCTTTAAAGGATTTTGCATGCTTATATCAGAGAACAAGAAAATGAATGAATTTTTTTATACTGACTGATGGTTTTATACAAGCTATCTCATGCTGAAATGAAAAAACTGCTAAGACACAGCAGAATGATATTTAAGGGATTGCTTAACCTAAAAACTGGAAACCGTTCAAAGGGACAGATGCGGTTTGATGATAGATTCATAGCCGAGGAAGGTGTTAAATCCAGGTGCAAATCCTACAACTCTGAAATGTCCGGCTGCTCTGAGAAGATTCTGGCAGCATATGAGCCAGAAAACTGATTTATACAGACCATTACAATCACCTAAATTAATCTAATGTAATCTAATCTAAGTCTTATCTATCAGAAGGTAAGTAGTTTCACTGAGCAATTCTTATTGCACAACCAAGAGCTGCACGCTGAAATAGGATGTGTTTTCTCAAAGACTGTCAGTCACCCAGCACTTGTCACATCCAATCATGCAGCACTGAAGTAGTACAGAAGTGGCTGTAAGATTACAAATGAAACATCACCATAAGAGCTCTGCTTCCCAGTGTTCATAGTATTTCAGAGTTGCTCTTTGTTTTTAACTGGAAAAAACCCCAACATATAACTTACGGCAAGAAGGGAGCAGAAATAGGACAGTCATTATTTCCAACCCTTCCAAACTCAGGAGCTAAAATGAACATAAAGATTAAAATCTGGGAACTTCGGGAAAACAGCTAAGGATAAAAAATGCTTTGAAACAACACTGCACTGGACACACTGATAATGTTGGGTTTTTTTTGTTTTTGTTTTTGTTTTTTCACATAAAGCCTGCACCTGCATTAGCAAGTGGCGCAGCACAATGGAAACATGTTTGTGGGGCAAAATATTTGGATCTGAAGACCTCCAGCTCTGCTATGGTCTAGCTCTAGATTGCTTAAAGGGTCTGAAGATTCACTAGTGTCTAGAGCATGCTAGGCATGCACCAAAACGGATGTTTTAGCTTAATTTCAGCTGAAATGAATTCAGCTTATGTGCCCTGACATTTCCACATGATGTGAATCAAAGTACAAAGCTGATGGGGAGACTCATATCAGAGTGGGCTCCCTACAAGCTAACGCAGACACTCTCCAAAACAGCTGGTGGTTGGTGGCACTTGGGCCTTGTAATACAAAGAATTAACACACTTTAAAAACTTCAAACTTGTGCTGAGGTTTTAGCAAAAATGGGTGTTCATACCTGGGTATACGGGAAACTGGAAAAAACCACCATATTCCTTTTAAATGCTTATATCCTTATTACTTAACCTTGATCAGTTTCTGCAGACAGGATCCATCAGTTCTTAAAAATGTACTTGAATTGAGATCCTGAATCTCTTCCCCCTTCCCTACCAATTTCGCTCTTATTTGACAGCATGTCCCCAAGCTGCTGCTGGCATCCTAGCAATGCTAGACCTGCTGTGAATGTCTGGTTGTGCTAGGTACCAGGAGGGTCCCTCCCTCAGTTTGAAGCTGGGGAAGGCAAGTCTGATCTGATGTGACTGGTGCTTGCACTGAGGCACCCTCTGTGTGAAGATTAATTCCTTCAATTCTTGTATATTGCAGGAAGTTTCAGTGCAACTGTCCCATTTGACTGCTAACATACATCAAGTATGATGAACCATGGCTACCTGGTGCTCTCCCTTCTTGGGATTTTCCTTCTAAAAATGCTCAAGTAGACTTCTTATGCCTGCCTAAAGGCAGCATGACTATGATATCACAATGAAAAATGATAGGACTACGCATGGCACTGTTAAAAAAACTGTTTAGAGGGACCAACAAATGTGAAGTACCTTCTAGACTGAGGACTTCTGCATGCTACAGGACCATCACAAATCTTTTGTTACGTTGACTCTTTCTGTTAGTAGGAAGGAATTTCCTAGTTTAGTACAATAAGCAAACCAACAGTCCACAAAAGAAAACCCAAAAAAAACCCAAACTAAAAAAAAAAAACAAACCAACAAAACAAACAAACAAACAAAAAATTACATTAAAATTTCTCAACTTTGGTTTGTAATAAATCAAAGCAAGTGAGAAATAACTGGGAACCTAAATGAATCCACATTATTCTCTGAGCAAACAACCCTGCCCCATGCTTGAATTGATGTGAAACACATTACTTGGAAAATACTGTTGTCCTGGTTTGAGCTAAACAGAAGTAATTTTCTGTTTAGTGGTTTTACTTTTCAGCTCAGTCTCTTCTAAGTGGCTGTACTTGCTGAAATTAATGGCATGTTTTTCCAGACAGTGTGTACTTCTACAAGTGATAATGACAAGGCCGCTGTCTCACCATGGGTGTCGTATCTGCACCTACGAGATGGATTGGACCCAAAACGTACCAACTAGGTATTCCATCCCACATATGTCATTTTCAGTATAAAGCTGAGAGATTACAAGGGTCTTGATGCTTCCATCTTGGATCCCTGCTTCTATCTCGACTCTTCCCTCTGCTCTTCTGATCCTGCAATGGCCAAAGTCCGAGCAGAACCCTGCTGGTTCATCTGCCTCCAATCCTGACTCGTGTGTTCTGCATCCTGCTGCCACCTGCTGCTGAGTTTGGTCTGGGACTTTTTCAGTGCCCTGCTCTGCAGAGACTCTGGTGATGTATTCATCACTGAGGGGAGGTTGAGGGTAGGATTTCATATTAGTTTTGTATATATATTTGTACATATTTGTATATATTTCATTATTTCCCTATTTACAATATTATCCTGTAGTATTGGTATTGTTGTTTTATTAAACCTGTTAAGTTTATTTTCCAACCCATAAAGCCTCTCTCCCTTATTTCTCTTTTCCCTTCTGGGGAGGGGAGAGAGGTTAATAGAGAGCATCTGTCCAGGATTTAGTGACCAGCCCAGCCCTAAACCACGACAGATTTACTGGCACCCAACGTGGGGCTCGACAGTATTTTATCAGTTTGCCTGAACAGTTCGAATTCCGGCTCGCTCAGTTAAGGAAGTGTCGGGCTGTTTGCTTTCAGAGTCTCAAGAATGGTTGGAAAATTAAAGCAGACAGATTAAATCACATCATTGATAAGTGCAATATTATATCATGTCTTCTTTATGCTTTGCTGTGAGTTATGTGCTGCAATGCTGCCCTATGTGCCGCACATGTTGTAGTATTTTATACTTGTTGCTACTGTCTATCTTCTGTATTTCTGTTATGGGCAGTGGGTGAGAGCTCTGCTTTTTCCTTGTTGTCTGACAATGATTCATGCTGTAATGATGTGAACAGTAACTTTTCCAGGCTATATCGGGAGTTACATAGTAAATTTTGTTAGCAATTATACTTCCGGTTCCATGAATTTTGTTTCCATGGAAAAGGATACTTCCTCCTTTCCTGTGAAGCCAATTCTAATTCCACCAGTTTTAGAGAATTTTGAATACGGTTGTTACTATCCAAATATTGTATTTTTCTCATTTAATTTGTTATTGATTGTCCTGAATGTCTGGTGTCACATTAAATACTGCAACTTGAGTAGAAGTTTTGTAAACATCCCTAAGCCTATAGCGTGTGCCATTTCACGGGTCTCTACGCTGACACGGAGAGCTCCTAAGAGATGCACTGAAGCTACACAGGCCTCACAAGCTCCTACAACATGCAACGCAGATAGGCAGACCCCAGAAGTCCCTATAAAATGCACTGCAGATATGCAGACACCATAGGTTATCACAACAAACTCTGCTGATACTCCACCTCTCACAGAGAATGTTGCCGTTAGTCTGCCTCCCACAACAAGCCCTGCTGCTACACCGACAGCTACTGTGGCCACTCCAGCTCAATCTGTAAATATACAGGTCGTCCCTGTGACCAGGAGTCAAGCAGCTGGAAAGTCAGACCAACCAGCAAAAGATGATGATGATGCAGAACAGGGTACTTCTTATACAGGCCTGGCTAGCTGGACAAGAGCCCTACAAAAGACAGATCGCCCAGTGAAAGACGAGTCAGAAGAAGAGGATGATGGAGATGATGGAGATCCAGGAGAGGGTCCTTCTAAACCATGACAACCATTCATTTGAAGTTTACTTTCTTTTCCTGGACTTGCATTCAATATTGAAAGCCAGCACAGAGATTCAGTGGATTCCTTAGGACTTTGTGCAAATACCTGCATTTTGTGCTACAGACCCATATGCATAGGAAAGGTTAAAATGTAAACAATATTTAAATCCTAATGCTGACTCAGTTGTAGACATTTTATTTTTGTGGATCAAAACAATTCCTGCCAATGTATTTAGGTCCAATGTGAACAAATTTTAAGACAGCCATAGTGTATTAGACAATCTGGTATTCTTGTGTCCTAAAATTACTTCAGCTTTCCTTTGCCAGAGTGGTTATGCATGATACATATGTGAGCAAGCATTTTTGAAGGAGATTAAGTCTTCCCATTGTCAAGAGATTAAAATTAAAATATAGTGACTTATACCAAGAGATACAAAAGTTCATGACACAGATAGCCCTTCAGCAACAACTTCAATATTTGTCTGATACCTCTGACAGGTTTACTGCATGCTGGTAGAAAGTAAGCATATAACAAAATAAAAAACTCTGTGTGGATAAAAACCAGAACAGCTGCAAACACAGAGTACATATTTTCCAGTAGAAGGAAAAGCAATACCTTTCCTTAAAAAATATTATTAGCAAAGTATTTCTTAATTGTTTTAACAGAACATTTAGCATTGATAACACGTACAGAAGTTAGAGATAGAAAGAGGATAAAAAGGAGGAAGATGTAATTTGGAAATCTTAATTGAAGAGATACATGACAGCAAATGTTTCTTTCACAGTCTTAGGAAAACAAAACTTAAGGCAAAAAAAAGCCCATGCAGACTAGTAATGGTTGAAAGGGCCTAATCATTCCAATATTTTGATCAGGCACTTCAAGGAGGAATATTAGCCCTATTCTGTTTAAACAAACATTGATATATTGGAATTTTCTTTTCATCTGGCCACACCAGTTCTTCTGAGGTTCTATTTGAACCACCACAGGTGGTGTAATTTATATGCATCATTCACACTTTTCAAGTTGCTAGCCATCACTGAAAGAGACTGTGAGTGTTAACTGTAAAATAACAATATTCACAGATTTATTTAAATCTTCAAAACTGCCAAAAACTGAACATGTAATTCAAAATAAGTAACAAAATACTTATCATCAAATACACTATGAAAACCCAAACCTCAATACATTGGACTATCTGAGCTCAAAATCATGCCTAACATTGGACAATATTTAGTGTATATGGGATAAGAACAGAGCAAGTATGTAACAATAATGCTCTTTGTACTCTCTCAGATTCTAGAAATCTTGTAGCTTAGGGAAAGCTTGCTTTTAAGGTTATAATTGAGTCCTTCAATTCAACAGATCTGACTGGTCATCCTTTCTAAGTGTGGAATCAACCTTTGACAGCATCTGTTTTTTAACTTTTTCAAGATCAAGGCAATGACTTCCATGGATTCAAGAAAAAAGCATAGGAATAAGTACCTTTCATTAATTCTAAAACCCCTGTCCAACAATAACGTCTGATGTCTTTTTTTTGTTTCTGTGATATGAGAAACAGAGAATAATAATCCTTTCCTCACCTTTACAACATTCATTTTTACAGCATGCCTAGATCATATCCCATTCATTTACTTTTTTCAGGCTCATGAATACCTATCTATTTAATCTCTTCATATAAAAGATGTTCCACATCCCTAATCATCTTTTTTTTTGCCCTTCTCTGTACTCTTTTTTATTTCCACAGTGTACCTCTTGAGAAGAAAAGAATAGGATATATTCAGTACTTAAGTGGGGTGGAAGTATATTCTGGTTTGTTCCACTTTCTTTCCCTGCAGATCCTATGATTCTGCAGTGTCAGTGTTTCTGGCACATTATAGCTAACCCTGTTAACTAGAATAATAAGGAGGTAATTGAAAAAACAGACTAAACAGGGTCTTAGAGGACACACTGGGATTTTTGGTGTAAGGACACTTCAGTGTCTCCACAACATTCCAGCCTAGGCTGGGACACTGATGTTCAACCAGCTAAGCCTTTGTTATTGGGACGAGCTGAGATCCAGCTTGACTTCGTTGTTTCAGTTCATGCAAATGGCATCGAATTTGGACTGGCCTGCAGATCTACATTATACAGCTGCATGCTTCCTAGGGGCTCCAGAGGGAATATTTATTAGGTGACATACAGAGATAACCCCAGCTGTGATGGTGTTTTCACATGTTGTTGGCTTACATGTTAAGATCCTGAAATCACAGGGTGCACGCACATACTATGACATAGGGTCAGAAGAAATTTATTATTGTCAGTTCTTTCTTAAATGAAAATGGCCCAAATGGCTGAGGTGTCACTAGAAAAAGTACAGGTACATTCCTGAAAAGATAAGTCTCTTGAAGAAACAATGGCAATCTCCAAACTCTGGAATCTCTCCACTGAACTGAGAAGATACCATCCTCCATTAAATGCCAGGAGGCTTGGCAACTGATTTCACTTTTGCGGAGAAAAAAATATATCTAGAATATAAGAGGTTAGAATGCCAAGGAAATTGCTAATGACAAAAGACAACCAAAACCCCAAAAATCTAGTTTCTATATCTCCAGGTATGCAACATCTCTCTTCTGTCACTTACAAAAGGCAGAAAATACTTCTAGCTTGTCTCACCAGACCATTATGAGGCTTACCTCTATATTTATGAGGTATATTTTTAGAGAAGTATAACAGTTGCATGTAACATTGAAGTCTCCAGGAAACCTGGAAAAGCTACTGTTTTGACTGTTCACACTGATCTCATTAAGTCAGTGAAAATACCAGAATGCCCGATAGAAGGGCAGATGCTATTTGGTCTTGATCTGGACTGCTGTGTACTGCATACAATGGATAACTACTAAGAAAACTCAAACTGCATTTGAGTTTAAGAAAATACTACAATAAAGAATTCTATTGAAACCTCTCAACCTGCATAAATACTACAATAACATTATATCTTCTCTACATATAATATTCTCTAGTGCACTGTATAAGATTAGTGCTAAATGAATTAAGGGAGAGACTTGCTCTCTTGCTATCATTATTATCAGTATTCTTTCAGAGAATTATTATTTTGTATTTATTTCTATCATGCTTTCAATTCTCATGTCCACAAATTTTCTGAACTTACTAATAAAGCTACAGAGGTTTTCTAAAGTGGATGTTTTATTTGCATATGAACTTCAAGCAACAGAAAAAACTGAGACAATCTGAACTCCACTGGCTAAGTTTGAAAGATTTCTCCATTTACATTACTATACTTGTGGTATCTATATACACACAAACAGAATCACAATTTTATGACATTTAACACCTAAGGACTACAGCAATTCTCACCCTAATCTTTAAGAGACAAGTATGGCAGGTCAACTTCCCCAATTAAAATATATTTTTCCATTTTATGTGTTGTTCCAGCAGTACTCTAGTTGAGAATTTCCTCAGTGTTAATAATGGCCACACAGTTGATCACAGAATCATGCAAGAAATTAACGAAAGTAAATAAATTAAGTGGAATTAGGTAGAAATTTGAGAGGATATGCCAAGCATCTTCAGCTAATACAAACTGCCAAAATTAACAGACTGCAGCTCATACCTTATTGAGCCATGACAGTAAACATTTATCAAATGAAGAAGAAGAATAAGCCAACAGTAAGACAATCTCTCCTTCTTAAATTCTGGCTGAACAGTTTGGTAAATCCATCCTAATTAACTGCAAATAACAGAGGGCAAGACAGTAATATTCAGGCTAGCACTAGGATATTGAATGCCCTAAGATACAGATGGCCTTAAAATGCCTGGATAAACAAATATTACATGTACAAACAGATGGACAACTAATAAATCTTACTAAAAGGTTGCACACCATGCTATATCAGTCCAGACCCTGCTTAATACTTATCCTTCAGTACCGTCACAAAAGAAGCAGTACATCTGAATCCATTCTGAAGACAGCAGAATTCAACCCTGATCTTCCTGTCAGGTAAAGGATTACCTCATTTGGAAAGATAGGCCTTAACATTGCAATATGTATTGTTGGAGTATAATACTGTGCATCTAGCTTAAGCCATAACAATGTTAGCTATTATCACAGGCAAAGATTTGCTACAAAGGGGTATTATGAAATCAGTAAAGCTGCTACAGTGTGTTTGTAACTAGAGTCACAGATGTTGTTATGGATAAGCAATTGCCTTTAATGTGGGATGAAAATGACTCCAACAGGCAATTAAAAAGAAGTAGACCTTGACTGCAGAATCTGATTCATCACTGTGGTATCCATGTCACACTGTAGTTACTCTAGTAGTTACTCTAATTTTATGACACTGAATTTCCACAGATTCCATTTGCAGTATTGACTATAATTAAACTGGAAGAAAGCTACTGCCTAAACACGATATGAAATTTAAAAAATGATGATAGGAAATGAGATGATATGAAATTTAAAAAACAAACAAACAAAACAAATATCCAACATTAATGAGGAAGTACAATGCAAATATTGTTGCTGCTTTACTTGCTTTTTATCCTCTATCCACATAACATTTAATTCCCAGATCATGTGATAATAAAGTAAAAAAATGAACTTGGTATATGTTGGAAGATAAGAATATGATTTAGTATTTACTGTATTGAAATCTGCTTTTTTCAGTTTGGCTGTTGTAAGAAAAATTTAAAAAGAGATTCAAATAGGAAGCCAAGATTAAGGTGCATCGTTCAACATAACTCCATACTTTCAGGCAACAGATACATTATTCTAGAGCTTTTATGGCACTTAGTCCATCTAATTCAACAGAATCAGACAAGAAATATGAGTTACCCTGATGCACAGGACTGAAGCAAAGCTCTTCCCTTACTATACAAATACCTCTATTATGATTATCCACGACAAAAGGACCTCACGGACAGAAGCATTAGGAGAACAAAATGGAGTGTAGATTGGAAAGATAAAATAGTAAAGGCCACTTTTTCTATTTCCATGTGAAAGAATGGAATTTTATCTTGTTTCTACTTTCTTGATAACAAATAATCTATATTAGTCTCGGTTTTGTATGATGTTTTCTACTGATCTTTCAGTAGTTCTCACAGTAGTAGTGAAAGAGAAGGACAAAAGAAGCTTTTAGCAAGTTTTGTCAAGTTCTGGCAGGCATGGACACTACAACCACCAAGGCAACAGCAGCTTCTTTATCTTATGAACATAAAAGATACAACATGATCAAAAGTTAAATAAGTGTAGATGGTTAAGAAACACATTTCCTTGTATTGATGTTGAACTTAATGCATTTCAGTTCTTCCTGTGTTAGCTAGGGCTAAAATAACTTCTCCTGAGAAGGAGGAGACTGGAAGATGAGATAACTCATCCACTCATAGGTTGAAAAACATTGTATCAGGAGATTCTCTGTCAGACCTTTATTACCACAGCAAAGTCACTAACACTTCTGTTTCATGTCAGGCTTCATATAGGCCACAAGAAAAGGAAGAGGAGAAGGAGAGGAAGAGGGAGAAGGAGAGGGAGAGGAAGAGGGATAATAATATTCTTCTTGTTTCTATTTCAAGAGCAATATTATTCTTGTTTATATTTCAAGAATTTCTAGTTGAGATCTATACTAGCTGTACAGATCAGTTCTGTTTCCTTTAATGTAATCCACTGCTTGTGAAAATAGAAATAAAAGCCATCATGTTATTATGACCAGTAAAACTATCTATCCAGAAAAATTTCTGGAAATTTTGCCAATAAATACACAATTCTTAAGTTCACTTTAATGGAAATGAACAGCACTGAAAATATATTCTTAATATTTTATTTTCTTTGCAGCAATGTAAGAGCATGACAGATGTTTTAATGTGATGATTCATCACCACATTAAAGTATCCTCAGTGCTTTCCATGGGATATAGTTGAGGCAAATGGCAAAAATCCAAAGAGTACAAAAAGCAAAGCCAGCATAAAAAACAATTGAAAAGACAATATAAACTCCCCTAGGGCTGCAAGTCAGAGAAGAGTTTGGGAACTGATTGGCAGAAGAAAGACAGCTGCCAGTGTTTTGTGACATTTATTTCAAGGACAAGAACATCAGCTCTGTCAGCTGCAAAATGGGCAACTTGCACTTGTTAACTTCATTCCTGAACCTGTGGGTCAGGACATGAATATGGGGTGACACTTGTACCTGCTCCCATGTATTTCCCTCATCTCTTTTTTTTTTTCAATAATACACATTTACTATTGTGTCCTTTATTGATGGCTTGCAATTGGAGAAGCAGTGCAATGTACCAACTCATCCACTCTGTCTGCTTATCACTTCAAGAAATTGTTAGGTTTGTGTGTGACCCAATGCAACTCTACCACAACAATTGGGCTGGAACAAACCTTAAAGCAGCATCTGCCTCTTGGTGGGCAGAAGTCACTCATGTAGCTGTAAAAGTAGAAAACAAAAAATTGTATAAAACCAGTAGCACTGCACAGAAGATTCCCATTAGTGAAAGCTACTTCCATGTACAAGAATGTTTTCTTGAATTTTTATTCTGCTTTTTCCTGTTATCAGTGTTTTTTTAAGGCTGGCCCCAGATATGTTGATACTGGAATACCAATGCACAGCTTTCAGTTGATGCAACACTAATTTCCTTATAGGATCTGTGATTTACACTAATTAAAAAAACCTATATAAATATACAAGCAATTCTTATATATCAATGGTCTGAGGTACAAAGTGTACATAGTATCCATGTAAATAATACAAAAATTTAAAAAATAAATTGCCATATGAACTTGTTCTAAGAACTCTCAAAAATCAATACAGTTGTTCTAACACGTACTGCTTTCTTCCTAACAGATGTCACCTCTGTTCCTTACTATGTCTTGTTTCATTGTCATACTCTATTCCACTGTGTTCCTTGATCACACAGGAAGTGATAGACAAAAGTTCTTTATTTCATTTTCAAAGTCTTTAGCATCAAATCTAGAAATCTGAGTAAGTAAATACTAGAAGGTGAGAATATCCTTCCTCTGACAGTTAGTAGTGGAGAAATATATTATTATCTTGGTTCCGTGATAACAATCATACATTCTTTAGGTGTCTGACAGAATAGGGCAACTTATTTATAGTCCAATCACAAAGCTGGAATGAGCTATTAAGACTTAGTATACTGCAGCTAGAGAAAAGAAGTATCAAAATGTCTCCAAAATGCACAATGCCAAATTAGGCCAAGCTAGTATGAGTAAAAAGACCTTTAATCAACAGCTCTATGATGGTTAGTATTCAGTTAGTCAGCACTTGATCTGATTCCAAAGTTTGGGGAAAATACTGTAGGACTCATTAAAAGCAGCAGGTAGGTTTGAATATTCTTTCTCCACAGAACTACATGCCAATTTTGGCAAGCAAAGGCTGAGTTGTTTATGCATTTTGGATATTTAAATTTCTTCTCATTTCTTCTCAGCACACAGTATTATAAGACATTCAGCTCTTCGGTAGTTCCAAACCTGCAGTCTCCTTTCCAAATGAAAAATTAACCACCAGTAGATTATGGTAAATGACGTGTCCAATTTCCATATTGCCAAGCCAGGTAGCAGAACTATTATAGTACTATTTTTGGGGATCCTGTTGTTTTTCAGCTACCATCTAGGGGTATTGTTTCTCTTCCTCCCTCCTCTTCCCACTCTTTCTCTCCTCTCCTTCTTTCTTCATCTCTCTCCCTCTGTCTCTCAAACGCACATGCACATACAGAGTCAAGTGCTATTTGTACAGCCAGAACAATCTTAGCATACACAGCACTGAGTAATAGCAGATAGATGTCAAAACAAAAAGTCCTTGCCCTGGAAATCTGACAATACAATAGCACAGTATAGTACAGACTTATAGTAAAGAAGTACTGAATAGTAATTGGTCATTGTAGCCAAAGTTCTTTGTGCTGGGAATAAAGCTATCCTATACAAAACACTGTTAAGCAATTAATACAGCAGTATAATAAGTAGACATACCATTGCTGAAACAGCTGAAAATTTGTAGTTTTCCTTCTACTTACGTGTAAGCTGATGTTTCTTCTTTTTCATTTGTTGTTAGTATTAACTACCATTAGTTAAATGCTCAGTGGAAATCAATCAAAACAGGTATTTAGGAACACTGCATGTGATTTACTGGACAGAAAGAAAAAATGAAAAAATGCCAGTGAAGTTTTCCTGAGATAACTGCATTGGTCTGATTGCTCACTGACACTCACAGGGTCATCCTAGAGTCTCGTGATGCCACATGGGCCAGCTCTGGAACTTCTTTCACCTCTCAGATGAGCAAAATGGAGTCACAAATCTCATATAAAGCAATTTGCCTCACTTGTCAGGTTAACATCCTGACAGTTTAGCAAGATGAATCAATCCACTGAGCACTCAAATAAGCACTAAAATCACTGCAAGGGAAAAAACCAGCATGGAGCTTGGTGTCAGAACACAGCTGATAGCATACATGAAAGAGAAATGGGACACATTTGACAGCTGTGATTTGTTAGATCAGCTCTGCTATGTTGTGAAGCCTCACTATTAATTAGGACAAGAAAAACTGCATTAAATAGAGAAGTGTATCCTTTCGTCTTTCCACAGGTCATCTTATAATTTTAGGCTATCTGTCATTCTGACAGAGAAAATATTACATTCTTGGAAGACAAATGTGTCCCATTGTGTTAAGTTCTTCAAAGAGAATTAAGTTGTTTCCAGATGTAAAAATAAAAGGTATTTCCCAAGTCAATGGGATGATAAAATCTGGAATACATAAACAGAAAAACAAAACTCCTGAAATTCTGTTTGGAAAAAACGTTAGCAACAGTCTCTGCCTTTTGTTTGTTTTGTTGTCTGTTACCTCCCTAGGTTTGCCTGCATGCTGCTTCCTGGTTGACTAAGTGATGGAAAATGATGTGGGCAGAAGGACAGGGAGCAATCTCCCTTCCTGCTCTCAGTTCTGAGCAGCTCCAGCAAAGGAAGACCCTGCAAGAATATTGCTCCCAGTATAACTCATACAGTTTCTTCAACTGCTTTTTGTGGAGCTCATGAAATAAAATCATTTGTTTGTTTGTTAATTGCCTCTATATGTGAATGATGTATGACTGCTTTTTAAACTATGGCAGTTCCAACATACATGAACACTACGTACTAACGAAGACTAAAAAGATTACATCTTTGTAGGTCAGATAAGCTCCTAGCCAGCACAGCATCAAGCAGAACAGGAAAGATCATGAAACCATAATTCCTCTAAACATAATGACGTTTCACTTGGCAAATGGAATATCATATTCCACACACATGTATTTTATACAGAAATTGCAGGAACTTCACAATCCAAACTTCCATTCACATAAGACCAATTTCCATACATATTGAAATATTTTCAATATTATTGAAAAAAAAATCTGTGCATAGTATTACGATTTTGGAGACAAAAAGAGACAAAATGCCTGATCCAAAATCAATCTGAATTCTGCTGAAAACTCCCTGGTTCTGTTGATGTTAGCAAGACTCTATGTCGTTGCACAACTCCAGCTTCCTCAATAATGTTTTTTTATTTTTTTCTGTCACTTTCTTATGTGTTTGGTTTTTTTTCTAAATATCTCTTTCTTTCTACTTTTTCTTCAAAGCCCAAATCTTTAAGATAAAAAACCCAAAATCTAAAAGCTAAAAAAAATAAAAAATTAGTTCCACTTTCTGCCCAGGCTGCAGGAGATTTTAGGTCAGAGAGAAATTTAAACTGTGCATAACATTAGAATATTACATAATACAGAAAGCTTAGCTTCTAGCATGAGATCCTGGCATTCTGCCAGAGACGGTGTACATCTAATTTCTTAACCTTCTGGAAAATAAAACAGTGAGGTTTTTGTTCCAAGTTACCCACTTATTATATGTATTACACCAACACATGAGATGCATCGCAAGTTCTGAATCCTCTCTGGAGCATGAGTTTTCTTGTACAGACTCATCTTTTTCTGAGCATGTCAGAAACTCCTCATAAAACACAGTTTCTTAACATGGTATTAAACAACCCCTTTTCATCTGGCCTAGACCTGTAGTCATCTAGAGCTGCTTTTCAGAACAGTTCAAGTGTTTGGAGCCACATGCTTCATAAAAACCCGAGCCTGGTTGTAATGCTCATCTGCACCCACTTTACAGGACTCTTGAGGCTCATTCTGTGGAGCTTTCTGTCACTATCACCTGTGGAGAGCTTAACCTGAAATCTTCTACCTCTGGACTTCTTACATTGAAGGTATACGTTCAAAAATGCTGTCCTGACAACAGTACTTCCCATACCTGCATCATTCTCAGAAGCTAAACTATCGTTGAGTATTGTGCATTGTAGCAGCAGTCATGATTTCTCTGCATCACTTTTGACCTGTTAACTGTTTCTAGCCATAAACACACAGTTGTCATTTTTCCTCTGTCTGGCAATTTTAAATAGAGGAAAAGAAATGGCATGAATAGGAAAAGAACTCCCTTTAACTATGAAGGGATGCATTAAAAAAATCTCACAAAAGAGTAAAAAAAAAAAAGACATGAGAAAGACTTGTATTGCCATAGCAGTATAGGTATAAATAAAATGTTATGCACACTTAGAAGAGCTGCAATTGCAATTAAAGATAATGCATTTAGGATAACAATAATCTTAGAGAATATCAGGAGTACCTATAATAAAGGTAGACATGAGATGCTGGAGGGAGGTGTTCTTTCAGAGATCACTTGTGCAAAAAATGCTAATGCATACAGTAAAGGACAACATTCAAAGTGGGATGATTTCAAGACTACGCAACCTTGAATTTGTTCCTTTTTACTGAAAATTAAAGTACATCTTCATGTGATTTGCACAAAAAATGGTGAGCAGTGAAATGGTTGATACAATCACATCTATTCAAAAATAAAAGCTCAGCTATCATACAGCTGTGAGTGAATGCCTACAGCAACAGCAAAGGCATATTACACGAGCTAAGCTATCTTTTTGACCATCAAGAGTAATTGTATTATCCCTAATTCAGATACATACTAAGGCATACAGGAAAAACACCTGCAGAATTCAAATGCATGGCAAATTTGCAAAGTAAAACTGTTTATTATCTTGAAATAGCAAAAAGTAGATGATACTGCTGGAAAAACTAAAGGTATTCATCATACCTTTGAGATTTGTGTGTATTATAAAGGAGTTAGAAGCAATGAAGCAGACAAATTTGTTTTAGAACTATAGTTGGGAATTGGTAAAAAATACTATTGCCAAGGTTAAAAATACATGATCCATGCAGCTAAGAACTAACACATCCCCTTCTCTGCAGCTAGTAGCAAGCAGAGTGAGATGTTTATAGTATTTGGAGAAATCCTTCTGATAAACATACACTCTTTTCAATTTGCCTGTGGACACAATTTTACGAGATTACTTCAGAAGGATTAATGGCTCATTGCCCCTGAAATAGGGAAAGTCCAAGTACCCTCTTTTACCTCCTCTCCTCCCTATGCTTTTTAAAGGTGGATTTGGAGCATTTTTGTCAAACAGAAAGCTAACCCCTCTCACTGCAACAATTAATGTTTTCTTCTGTTATAGTGAGGAACGGACGGAATAAGATAGAAACCTTTTATTGGGTTAATGTTTAAAATTTGCTTACAGTATTATCAGACAAGCATAAGACTTGGGATCAGGAGAAGGAGATAGATGGTGAGGAGTAAGGAGAATAGGGAAGGATATTAGACTTCTCCCTTCCAGTAGCTTGGACATCAGCCAAATCCAGAGATGCCTCATTTGAAATTAAATAAAGGTACTCATTAGCAGCTGGCTCTGGTGATGCTTCAATTTACAAAATGCTGTAGTTAGTCTTCAATTTGGCAGTTAAGCAGTATGCCTTAACCATTTTGTCCCTAACTATTGCCCAAGTATCTATTAGACACTTTCTTTTGTTCTCAAAGGAAGCTGTAACAAAATTGAGTTTCCTACAGTTCCTGGAAAGGTTATTTTTTCCTCTTGTAGGCATTCTTTTTACTATGCAAGGAGTAAAGACATTTGTATTCTTACTTTTCTAGTTCTTTCCTTGCTTTCCTACTAGTGACAGATAACCCTAAAATTAACTCCTCTAATTCTTCATCACCTACATTTATCACTAGGGACCCAAACTTACGACTTCCTTTCCATGCATCCTACATGCTGGGGCATCTTCCATTCTCCGAATCACTTATATGTAGGACCTTCACTTCCCACCAGCTTCATATTCCCTTTCACACCTTAGTGCCTTCAATTGTCCCCAGAACTTGTTTCCATGGCAGATCTTAAACCATCACTCTGCATATGGCTACATTTCTTACCTATCTCAATTACTTTCTGGTTCATCTCCAAGGCTCAGCATCCTTCTCAGAGAACCACATAGGCTGCATCTCCATGCTGTTACCAGATGGTACCACAGAATTGGTAGAGGCCATCATGACTTCATACATTTCTGGGGGAATCATAACAGTGGTCTTTAAACAGATAATTAGGAAGGGATACTGCTTGGACTGGTTCAGTATGCAACTGTTTTAATTAATTACTAACTGAAGAACCATATTTTAAAATATTCATGGTAACTCTTGTAATTACTATGAACCAAAACTGTTCATCTACAGTATCTGAATACAGATTATCTTTGTAAATTTAAACTGATTGTATTCATGCATTGCTGTATTCAAGGAGTAAAGTAAATGTTTACAGTCAGTTTTCAAGCCTGTGTAAATATATTCATATAGTTAACTAATATATTCTATTTTAAAACTGATTTGAGTGTGTTAAAACTGATGTATATTTAAACTTGAGCTGAGTCAGCCATTCTTTTTAGTGTCAGAATATTAAAAAAACCCCAATAATTATTTAGCACTTGAAAAATATTTTTCTTCTTTTTATATACAAAAATTTTCCTAAGATTTTTCTAATACTTTTATTTTCTAAATATCCTTAAAATCTAAGGGGTTGAGCTTTTTTTGTGAAAGTACAGCTTTATCTTTTTGTAACTTATTAGAAATGAACCTATTTTTAAGTAAGTCTGGCCAATTAACAAGGACACATAATGCTTCTAACCCTTTAAATACACAACAATTTAGCTTCATTTGCTATAATTGTATTATAAGTGTTTTTTTTCCCCAATAGTAGGTATTACAAGCAATGAGTTAATCACATTTCTATAAACTATCATCGTATTTCTTGAAAATTTAATTTTCATTTAATTAAACGTTGTTTTCTAGATTTAGTAATACAATCCATCTAGTCTACCTACTGCCCACATCCTCTTGCCTCATACAACAGTTTTACACAAATTATGTTTAATTCGCAAATTTGCCATGCCGTAAACAAAACAATTAAAAATTATTATTTCATAATGTAGTACATTGTATTAGCGAGCCCTAACACCACAGAAAGAAGACAGAGCTAACATACACTTCAAACAGTGAGCTTCCTCCCACCTCTCATGCCCCTGCTCACTGTTTTGGTACTTATTTAGTAATGCACATGATTCATTTAAACCCTAGGAGTAATTTGCATCTAAATTATATGCCTAAAAAATATTAAGCATTCACTCATGTGTTCTATGAATACAGAATCTAATTTAGTACTTGCATATGAGAAAGTTAACTTTTACTGTCAAAGAAATCAGAAAGAAAACAATCTGAATTAAAGTCAAAGAGTAAGAAAAGCATCCCTTTCTATGTGAAATCACAGTGGAAAACAGATTATGATGGTGGTTTAAAAACTGCTTAAAGATGGAGTGTATTTGTAGTCATTAATTTTCCAGTCCTTCAAAATCGTTGTGCTCTGAGACTGGATCTAACACATCCATTCCACAAGATCATCCATCAAAATAAATGAGAAGCTGGAATGAATATATTTGCCCTTTCCTAGAAGCCACTCAGAATCCAAGTGTAAGAGCAACAAACCATACGCACAGATGTTTGTTGGAAAGTCCATTTGCTTGCTTGCTTTTCATTCATTAGACCTATTAAACCACTGTGTCATCCATCATACCATTTCCTTTTCAGGAAGCAAGTATACCTGCATTTTCCTGTAGCTCATTTCACCAAAAATGCATTTCTAAGATTCTGTAAGATTCCCAGCACTTTTGCAAATGGGTAAGGATGATACAATATAAAAGCACACAGGATCCAAAACCCATGTATGCACCAAGCATCTATTTTCATTTAGATAATATATAAGTCTATGCAAAATAATATTATAATATATTTAAAAGGCAAGTACTTCTTTTAATAGTTTAGTTTCTTCTGACAGAAGAAAAAAGAAGTATGGGAACTGCTGGCTTAACAAGGAAAACCAATGAGATGATGAAATAAATTCTAGTTCTTCTCAGTGTGATCTGTAAAGCTATTAACCACTCACAGTGCTCATGAATTCATTATACTCATAGGCAGCATTCACTAGTAATTCATCTTTTGATGTATTTAGGCAAAATAAGGAAATCACAAATTACCTAATGCAATATAATTAGGTAACAGAAAGCATACAAGCAACTAAAAGGTTCAAAATAACTGTAGTTGGAGCAATTCAGAAATAATTTAATCTGGATTTATGAAGAATTTTTTGCTTTAAAATGAGACTCCGTGAATACAAACCAGGTAAGAATTGATCAATCATCAAAAAAAGTTTTAAAACTTTTCTTGCAGTTACTACAAAGATCAAAGCTAAAGAAAAACATGCTGTCCAAAGTTTGAAATTAAAGATCACTCCTGTAGTTCTACTATTATCTTAGAAGATTACTGTGGTTCTCTCAGAATATAAAGACTTCTATCAATTCCAGCTGAAGGATCATCAGTAACTGACTCACGGCCAAGGGTTGCTGTCCATAAAAGCAGACACAGAGAGAGCAGTAAAAGAGGTCATGGTGAGATAAAAATCAGGACCAGTAGGTTGGTACAGGGAATGAGATCTCAGGTACAACAACAAAAGCAGGCCTACTCCTCACTGCACTCTGATACTTGTTGCTTCCCCGATGTCACCTGCACTGCCAACAATGGGAGCTTAATTTGGCAGAATTCGGGATATCCAGGAACCTAGATGCCACAGGAATTACTAAGAGCTTCTTCCTGAGACAGGAAAAGATTTCTGCACTTAAAGGCGTTCACTTCTGGGTGGTCAGAAATAAAGAAGCTTCAACTGCTCTGCTAACATACAGATCACATTATCAAAGTGAATACAGTGAAAACAACTCTTCACAAAAATAAAACTCAAGAGACAGTAAAACTGCTTAATCTTTGTTTTAATAATAATTAAGCGAACCCACTCTAAATCTAACTGAAATCTACATCTGCATAAAAAGTTGCAAAATGCTGTGTTAATGACAAGTATTCATAAGGAAGTAACGTGAAATAGTTGTTTCTTCCAGGAGCTGAAGAAAAGCTTTCAAGTAAATAGGAATCACATTATTGCAGTAGCTTATGACCTTTAACTAATTTAGCACTGCATTAATTTTATGATTGCTTAGCAGAAAAACAGAAATTTTACCCAAACCATTAACAAACTGCATTGTTGCCTGGTAATATACATTAAAACCAGTAACTGTTTTACTGAATACCTAAGACATCTAAAGGGCTTTGTCTAACTATTTTTAAAATTATTTGTCAATGGCTTTTTACAAGGTAAAATTACCTTCATAATTGTTAAAGATTCCTTGATGCAAATAATCAAAAAACTGCAAAACTCCAGTACCAAAATATTTATAAGTGTGACACAGTGTACACTAGACTTTTAACTAGACTTTATAATACAATAAGATTATTAGAATCTGGGGGGGGGGATGGGAAGCCAACACCTATCGACACCATAAAAAAATCCCTCACATTCAAGAATTTTGCAACAGAACCTTATCAATTTTTATGAACTCCCAAAATATGAACAATGAATGATCCTACTCAAAAAGAGAAAGTAAAGACATGCAATCATAACATACAAAGCTAAAAGTTATCTTGCACTCTGTAACAGGACTACCTCCTGCCATCCAGAAACTAAGATTAATCAAGTTACCAGCAAGAATCTTGCACTTTTTTGCAACTTTCCAGAAGATCTGAATAGCCATAAACTATGTCCTTGCCCAACTTTAATTACAATCATTACTTGAAGTGCAACCCCTCTGCAGTGATATTACTCTACTACTCTGTCATAAAATTAAAAAAATACAAACTGCATGTTACCATTAACCCCGTTCCATAATTTTTAATTCTCTATGTGATAAACCCTCAAGTGTCTTTTTGTGTCAGCTGTCAGTGTTCCAAAGCTGAATCTATCTTTTTTGACTTCAAATCTAATTGATTTTCCTTGTACTACTGCAGCCAAAATAATCAGATGCATTATATAATTTCCTAGTAGAAAATCTCCCCTTGCAGTCAAACACACACGAAAACTACCAATGATCAAGCATTATTTGACAAGTAATTTCATTTTAACATCATTCCACAGGCATTTCATCAGGAAGAGAAAAGCCAACACGTGAACTAACTTTTGCTAGTAATACTTCTACAGTTGTATCTACTCTATACGTTGCTTTTGAACTTAGTGATATTTCAAGAGGTCTCTGGGATCCAGTCTACAGAGAAAATCAAAAAGCAATTTCATTATCATGACTAGCCATTGCTATCATCAGTACTGAAATCACTGAAATAGATCTCATAGGGCAGTAATTTTGTGTTAATAACCATTAATTACAAAATCTTCATTTTAATTTCACCAAGCTTCATGGGACAAATCCGTTCTCATTACTGGTAATTATAAAACTTGCCATTTTATTGGGCAGTGGAGTTAGGCTTGTATTACCCTTTACACTTTCTTCCAGAAAATAGATTTGTCATCCTAGAAAATAAGAAATCTGTTTGTGCCATTTCTACCCTTAGTCTTAGAAAACAAAACACTCATTTGCTGGATATTCTGGTACTAATGTGCTTCTTATTTGCAAGTAAGGCAATTAAGATGATTTAGTATTCAGTGTCAGGTGAACATTTGGGGATTAAAAAAAAGACCAAATACAATTATATGCTGAGTCATAGCAGGTACACAGAACTGATGTGATACAGGTTGTGCAATAAAAATCTAGAAATGAAGCATTTCTGTGCTTTAGTTTAGACCTTTTAATACTAAAAGCAACTAACAGGTAATACACTTTAGATTGCAGTTTGAATATATCGCAGAATCTAAAATGTCTGAAGCAAGCCAGTTTATATACAATTTCAAAGAAATGTAAATCCTAGCAGAAATATGTAAATAATAAAACAAGAGCAGACATGAAAAACTTTAGCTTAGTTTAAAGTAGGAAGTAGAACAAAGAAGTTCTGGGTTGTTTTTTTTTTTGTCTTGAAGTACATAATACTGGCTCTCCACTGAGGTAGTTAACAGTGTAGAGGAGATTAATAATGTATTCTTATTTGGTATATTCATTACTTTCCTACCTGAGGCTACCACTTGCCTTCTCACAAAAGAAATACCATAGTAATTAATGCAAAAAATGTGACTAATCAGTGCAACATTATACTTTCAAAAATCTGATTGTGGTCATGGGAGTATTTGTGATTACTTTCCACAGCTTGATCCAAGGCACATCAACCCACAATCATCAAAGTTTCCAGAATACCAGGTTAAAATATTTGTGTAACTGTGAAGCTAGACAGTTGAGCTGGTAAAAATAAATCAGCTACATTTCTGTTGTTAAAAGGAAAATATTACATGGGAAAAGAAAAATAACAAACTAATGCACAAAATTTAATAAAATATTTCAAAGAAAAATAAAAATATTTCAAGTTATCATTTTATTATGTTGGATTTTTAAAAGCCTATTTAGGACTAACAAGAATGTGTATAATTATAAAAGAAAGTGGTATACCTTCTCCTTCTTCAAAAGATTGAAACTTTTCACAGTCTCAAAGAAAATTTTAATGGAAATAATAAAGGATTTTTCTCTAAATCTGCTAATTTTCTATTGAGTTCCTTTCCTTTATAGAAGTGTTACATTCCTGCATATATTTGTTGTTAGAGATGATGATGACATCCTGTCCATTTAAGGTTAATTAACACTGAAAATTAATTTTTTGGAGAAAGAAGGAACAGTTGCAATTGCAACTTGCATGAGTTGAGGTTCATAAGTCTTTCCATAACCACAATTTTGCAACTACATTTATTGTGGTGGAAGAGATGGTAAATAAGGAGTGCTTTTGCAGCCAAAAAAACTAACTACTAAGCCAAAGGAGCTGATGGTTCTTCAGGTCTCTCTTTAGCAAATTATTGAAAGTACTGAATTTTTTTAACTAGCACAATTTATAGAATATTACTCAGGTACCTTTTTCCTTATCCATTGTGCTTGCAAAGGCTAAACTCTTAACTTTAGAGGCTTTTAAGTTTAGAGGCTAAATTCTAAGTGCAAAATAAACATAATGAAAAATATTTCAAACAGCAAACTAAGAACTATACTAATACATGTCCAGACAAGCCTGACGTACAGCAGACTAAGTATTATATTAATACATGTTCAGACAAGCCTGATGTATTGAGTTACACTTCATCATCTACATTTTTTAAGGCAACCATTTAACAGAATACTTTCGGTTTTGGAGATGGGAGAGTAACAAGAGGAAGGAAGATTTAAGGCCTTAATTGCTTTGTTAAAAGAACATGCCATGAACTTCAATAGTCCCCACTTCCTCTGGGGTTAAAATGGGTCTATTATAAGCAAAACCTTTTATTACATTCAGTCATATGTCTTCAGAAATTAGTTACAAGATGAACTGTCTTCATGTGTAATAGAAATGCATTTCACCCTACTTTACACAGTGACACCTCTGCAAGAAAAAAATTAATTACAGCGAATAGTTTTAATTCAAGAGGAATAATTAAAGGCAGTGTGAGGGAGTGAAAGGAAGATGATGCCATTTTCTAGTTAACTGGAGCACTTAAAGATTCAATATCCTATTCTTTCAGCTTAATTAAATCTATTAAATTTGGTTGTGAAGCTAATATATTCAAGCTATGAAAAGTGATCAAGATTTTGTACCTTTTGAACAAAAATATTTTCAGATTTCTTCACTTTCACAAAGTAATTTATATATGTGATCAGGGCAAAGAAGAAGTAGAATTTGCGGTTCATCCCAAATGCCAGGATTGTCAATATCTCTTCATTGTGCTCAGAATCTATTTATGGTAGAAAGAAAAAATTTCAAAGCTACAGAAAACAACCTATACCCTTTACTTAGAAAATTTTCAGCAGTAGAAACCTCAGTAGCAACTACAGCACCAGCTAGATCAGTCTTTTCACCTGCAATTATTCTCACCCTGCTGTTCTGTTGTCTTATTTTAGCTGAACTGAATCCAACACTGTATTTATATGTGACTACATATCCTGATTTTTCAGCAAGACCATTATGGCCTCAGAAGCTCTGCTACCTAAATAAAGAAATAATTCGTTAATTGTGTAGCTCTGAATTCCACCTCTATGATACCTAAAAAAGGGGTATCTGAGAGGTTTTTCCCAAAGACAGATATTTGATACATTAGATTACTTAATGCAGAGACATACATTGTGCATACACTTTTAAGTGAAATAGATAAATGCTTCATTAAGTTGAGAGTCCTTTCATTATGAAGTCACAAAATAATAGCCTCCAAAAAAAAGTATAGAGACTAAAGAAAGGCTTTTTTAGTTTTTCAAGTACACTGGCATTTCAGAACTACAGACCAACTGAAAACATGTGCTAAAACAACATTGTTTAAAAAAATTCTGATTAAAAATATCTGATATGAAGTTGACACTTATTTCTGTATCAATTTCCTAGTTAATAACTGTCAGACACTCTTTTCTTTTCAGTAAATAGTGTAATGTAACTTGCCAAAATGTTGGTGATATTAGTCTAACATTATTAAACATTTTGAATGGCTTTTTGGGTATGAATACTGCAGTAGAATTTTCAACAACCACCATATATGCTATACAAATTGCTTATACACAGAGAACCAGACTTAGATCATTCTTGGAAACACTGTGCCAGGAAAAAAAATAAGGTTAATCTATGAAGAAAAGTTCATGAGTTATAATGGGAGCAGTAGGTGTGTGGCAGAACATGCGGAGATATTTCCTATTATGATTTGTCATGTACTCCTGTACATTGCTGAAAAACACACCCAGATGTAGCTGCTTATGGCTAATGTTCATCTTAAAACCTTGTTTTCCTAAATGCTACAAACAATTTTCCACCCAGGCTCATCTGCTTCGATAGTTTATTTCAGTATCATCTGTCATGGGTTATTTCTTTCAGTTTGTAAACTAGCAAGAACATGGAAGTAAAGTATGCTGTGAACAGTTCAGAATTCTTTTTAAAATTGAAGCCTTCAAATTGACAGAGAAAAAAAAGATATCTTAAGATGTTTTAGGCACCATAAACAGAGAAACATTTCCATATCATCAACTGAAATTCTATATAGTTTATTCAGCCAAACAGTAGATTTATTTTCTGCAGAAGACAAAAGAACAGGTCTTTTCCTTGTTATGTCAATATCAATGGCGCATTACAGATCTTCTGCAGTTAGCAAATGGTGCTTTAAAGCATTTTTTATGTGAAATTGTACATAATCTTCAAAGAGATATGACTTAAATATCAGGCCTTTACTAAAAATCATAGTGTCTTTGCACAAATTTTATTAATTCTGGGATTACCTAGGCTGTGTGCCTTGAGAGAAAGGATTGAAATACTGTGTTTTCTTTCACTAAGGAGATACAGTGATGTTTTGAGACAGAGTTCACTAAAATAATCTCCCTTCACTAAAATAATCTCCCTAAAATCTGGATTTGGACACTAAGTCCAGGCTTGAATCTGCATTGCTTTTCAAGTTCAGCAGAACGTCCCAAATTTTATTTTTATCTGTATTCTACTACAACTGTTTCTGGTGTTTCATAAAACACAAATTGTCTGTCTAGCATGAGAATTAAAGAAAAGAAATAACATCCATGACAAATCTGTCTCTATTCCAAGAAGAAAAAGCATTTGAGTAACTCAAGATTATTCCTAATGCCTTATTAAGAAAAACAACCTAAAGCCAACCAATGGATTTTATAAGGCATTAACTTTATTCTAAGAAGTTGCCCATCTGACTGTGACATTTGCACAAGCAGTCAAATCCCATGCACTTATGATTTAGAGATAAACTTGAGAAATTATCTGTCATGTTCTCCTCAGCCTCTAATCAGAGCTTTTATGTCTGTAGCACTTCCAATAATCTCACTGTATGTCCTTGTTTATATTAGGTCAAGAACTTTTCATCTTCCCATGCTCTGCCAGGGTTGAAGTGCACCAGAAACTGGGAGGGAGCATAGTCAGAACAGCTGATCCAAACTGGCCAAAGGGATATTCCATACCACATATTGCTAGAGAGAGTCCAGCGTAGGGCTACAAAGATGATTAAGGGAGTCGAGCATCTCCCTTCTGAGGAAAGGCTGAGGGAGCTGGGTCTCTTTAGTTTGCAGAAGAGGACACTGAGGGGAGACCTCATTCATGTTTATAAATATTTAAAGAGTGAGTGTCACGAGGATGGAGCCAGGCTCTTTTCGGTGACAAACAGTGATAAGACAAGGAGTCATGGACACAAACTGGAACACAGGAGGTTCCACTTAAATTTGAGAAGAAACTTCTTCTCAGTGAGGGTAACCAAGCACTGGACCAGGCTGCCCAGAGAGGTTGTGGAGTCTCCTTCTCTGGAGACATTCAAAACCCACCTGGAAGCCTTCCTGTGTAACCTCATCTAGGTGTTCCTGCTCCGGCAGGGGGATTGGACTAGATGATCTTTTGAGGTCCCTTCCAATCCTGAATGTTCTGTGATTCTGTGATAACGCCATCCTCAGTACAAAAACTCAGAGGAGTTGGCCAGGAGGCTGTTATTGTGGTTTGGAACTTGCAGGGTATTGGTCAGCAGGTGGTGAGCCATTGCACTGTGCATTACTTGTTTTCTATATTATTATTACTGCTATTCTTATTATTTATTCCTTTGCCATCCTATTAAACTGTCTTTATGTCAATCCATGAGTTTTCTCACTTTTGTTCTTCCAGTTTTCCTTTCCATCCAGCCAGGAGGGTGTGGACTGAGTGAGGGGCTGTGTGGTGCTTGGTTGTCAGCTGGGTTAAACCACAACATTGTACGTAGAGTCTTCCAATGGTTCAGGACAAAAAATAAAAACTATTTTAAGCAAACTGCAAATTTTAGATTAGATTACACTAAAAAAGCTTCTATTTAGGGAAGAACATTAATACACAATGTTCTTTGCTTCTGAACACCAGCTTTTTAAACTTAACCTTCAAACATTCTATATTTTATAGAGATCATATGATATGGCAAAATACTATTTATTGTGGAGGATGGATAATAAGACTACTGTTCACATTCCCAAACTGGTATATGTGAAATCATGCTGCCTTTCCACTCTAACTGATTATCAGAGCCTGACATGTGTATCACTGTGGAACCATTATCTAGAAAGGGTCAGACAATGCTTCTAAAATGAGATAATGCCTTTGACATTGCATGTACAAAAATGGTCATCCTTGGAATATAAAGCTGCTTCTGAATTCAAAGCAAGTATCTCAAAAAACCCCCACAATGGTTTGTTTTAGGGATATTTGTTAAAAAGTGCATGATTTAAATCCACTGAAGGCAGATTGCAACTTCTCTCAGAGACCATGACTAAGTCACATTTGGTACTTTCTCCATAGTCCTCTGTCTCCCACTTGGACTTTGCTCTAGGTCCAAGAGATCTTTGCCTGCTAATCAGGTCTGTTAGCAACACATGGGAATAAAAATGAAACCTTTAAGTTGCACTCCATTAAATGAATAAACAATTCAAACCAATTGTATGAGATTCTAAGTAATCAATGCAATGATCAGGCATACATAGATATTTGTAAAGCAGAGACAGAGCTGACAACTGGGTGTCCTTAGAGCAGAATTATTTGGGCTATGGAATGATGAATCACAAGATCCAGAGATGATATAAATTCTTTATGTCTTCACAGTGTATTTTTTTAAGCCTACAACAGCACTTGCAGACAGTCCTCTAGAGCACTTACGAAGGTAATGAGGACATATGCTTTAATTTGCTCCTTCTGCTGAAAACACAATTGTGATTAACAGTGACATCATGGAAACTTCTCTTCAATTACAGATGGGTATCCTTTAAGATTTAGCACTAAACACTAGAAAAAAATTAAATAAAACAACAATCAATCAAAAAGCAGGAATTGCTGGCCCCTTAGTGTTGGCAAAAACCTGTACTAAACTAAGCTTAGGAAACAGGGCAATCATAAATATTTATTCTGACAGAAGGGCTGTACAGGAGATTGAGAATGCAATAAACACCAGTGCTGTTGTCTATTTCTGTTTCAGGCTTGGATTTCTATACCTGTCACTCTGCTTCCACGATTATTTTCTGAGACAATTCCTTTCTCTGCTAGTAGGCAGTTTTCTTCAAATAATACAGACTGGCAGCAGCTAAACAAGTTCAATCAGGATTAAACGCATGTCCTTTGAAATATTAACAATAACATCATACCCACTCCTACTAGCTCAATATTTTTCTGATTTTCCTTCCTTTCTGAATAAAATTAGCTTTACTCTAGTACTGAAAAAAAAAGTATTGCATTTGCCTTTTCAATGCTCATAGATCTGCTCACAGAAGACTTCCATTAAGTTAAAGAACTGGCTAAACCAGTGGGAATTTGTTTAGACTTCTGGACTTAGAAAACACCACTGTGTCCTCTGTTTATTAGAAAGCTAAGTAAAACATCTTTACTGTTCTTTTTGCTACAATGTGAAATTACTTAGGTGAAAAAGTCTGATTCGGCTTCTTAGAGTTTCAGGCATGGAGGCAAAATCCATTCTGTATGTTGAAAGCCTGGCTGTGCATGGGCAGGAAAAGCCACACGCTTCACTTCTCTAGGGATTGTGACCACTCTTTTGCTCACATTTTCTTGATATTCCAAGTGCAATAGAAGAATTCAAAATTCAGAACCACAGTACCTGAAACTAAGCAGGTACGGTGGTATCAATAAAATGGAAGAGAATTTCTGACTACCCTGATGAATACTCTGTTTTTTAAAGCAGACTTGATCTATCTGAAACTATACTCAGGTGGTTATTTTTGTGTGTACAATGTTTTCCTGTAAGGTTTTTCTGCAAATCCCAACTTCATTGTTTCAGTGACAGTTTCCTTTTATAACACAGGCAAATAAAGTCTAAATTTATTCATGGGCCTGGAACAGTCAAGTTCCCTTTTCACAATAAGGACTCAGAATAATTTCTTAGCTAAAGGATTTTTCTCTTTGTCTATACCATGACTGCTGCCAAGCATCAGGTTAGATCTCTTGACATGAGACAGTGGAAAAAGGAGTGCATGCAAGACACACTGCAAAGCTGACAGAAAAAGATCTCAAATAAGAGAAAATAGTATCTGCTGCTTCTGAAATTCAAGACTGATGCATTCTATTTTAGAACTGAACAATAAATACTTCCCAACCCAACAAATTGCATGTGTTTTAGAAATCAAAGTGAAGCAGTTTTAGTATGATTTCGTATACAAACGCTGACTGCTTGCATTTGCAGACTGCACCTCACTTTCTGCAACCAAGTAAATTATCCAGAGCAATATGGTTGGGCTAGTAGGAAAAAAAAAAGAAAAATAGTTTAATAAGCTCGGCACAATCTCATAATCATTAAATTATATGAAGGAGTCAGCTGAATATTCAGCAAAATGCTGTTATTACTAGGCTTAGAATGCACAGCAAATAATGGTTTCTGCCAATTTTACTGATGTAAGCCTAGTCAATCAGTTAATTACTGAGCATGTAGAAGATTCCATAACTTACCATTCTCTTCAGATACTGATAGACTTATTTCTTTCAGTGAGCAGTCTGCCTTATCTCTACATATACTGCAGGTGTTTTGAATAGCTGGCTGATTGCCTAGTGAACAGCCTATTTTAAAAACTACAGATGACATGAACAGAGCAGAAAATCGCAGGTCTCATGGAAGGAAAAAAGGCATAAGTAGCTTCCTACCTTAGCTAAAATAATTTACAATACACTCAGAATGCATTTGTAAATACAACAAAACTTTATAATATAAAATTTAGAAACAAAATATAAAAATTGTTGGTACTGCCTGATCATTGCCCAGTACTACCAAGTACTACCATGGAGGAATGTTGTGTCTGAAAGACTGACTATGACCACTCAGTTATTATAAATTTGCATCGCTAAACAACGTACTAAAGTAATCATACTTAATAGCGGCTTTATGCAAAAGGAGTTTTATGTTTCAGTGCTAAGGGGCAACAAAAATAATGCAATAACTTTTAAGATTTTTTTTTACCTAAAAAGAGCTTTTTCTGCATTTTATTAATTAACTACCACATTTCACATATTACGAGAGAGAAACTTGAGAACCAAAAGCCTCCAGGGTGTTGGCTTAGGTTCTAGCTAAACTAAATCTCTAGTCTCTAGCTATTTCACATCTGTGTGTATATTCTACCTTCATCAGCAGTATATTTGGGCAGTTTCCATAAAATGTATCTAGATCAAAATATTCAATATGATGTAGGGTGCAGCATTCCAGCATCTCGTTTTCCCATATTTTACACACAAAATGAAAAAAAAGAATCACCTTTCCCCACTATCCAATGTACATCCCATATACTTTCCGTGTACTAAATAGAAACCTTCTGCCTTTGCCAGCTTGAAGTAGTGAATCCAAATCCCTCTCCCAAGAAAAACAACACAACCTATACAGCCTACCATGTTTTCTTATTTACATTCTTTTAAACATTCAGAAATTTTCTGTGTTGCAAACTGCTTTCCTCTCTAAGGAAATTCTAATAAAGATCCTAAAAAAGATCTCTCTACTCAAATTCAGATTTCCACGAGTTTCATATCAATGAATTTGCTAGCTGATAGATAAATGAAATTACTTCAAATAGTAACTGAAGCAGCAGTGACCGTAAGATTATCACTGGGAAGATGCAAACTTAGCTTCTGACAAACGGTGTCATCACATAAATCTAATTTCTGCAGGAGACTAAGTAAAAATAAGCTACCAACCTTCATTATTTGATCGAATGTAATGTCTTCCTCAAGCATCATCATTATAATCAGTCTACCCATGAAAGATAAGAAGCTGTTTAGAAATTCCTAAGTAAAACGTTGTATGTCTTAACCAGACAATATTCAGTGAAAGAGTAGAAAGAAAAGACACAGAGAAGAACCCTAAGTTTCAACAGAGGAACTAAACACCTGTTATTTAAGAAGACAATAAATAAGATAGGAACCAGAAGAGAAGGGATAAAGGTCCCAGGATGTTGTGGAATCCAAAAATACTAGAAGTGAAGCTCCCATAATTTGTTCTTAGCTAAATACAGTAGGTCTGAGAAAATCTACAGCCTAAGATGTCCCTAGAACACAGATTGCAAGTAGCTATATACTGTCATTTTCTTAGACTCTTCCTTACTTGATCATTTATGGGCAAAGGACAGGAACCTGAGATGGGACTAAATGCAGAATAACAGTTCTTAACTGATCTCAAAGATTGATTCTGAAATCTAAGTGCCTGCTGACTGGTATGGCTGATACTATAGAGGAAAGGGATGCCATACAGTGGGATCTTGACAGGCTTGAAAGTGGAACCTCAGGAAGTTCAACAACGCTGAGTTCAAAGTCCTGCACCTGGGTCAGAGCAATCCAAAATGTGGATACTGGCTGGCTGATGAGTGGATTGAGAGCAGCCCTGCAAAGATGGACTTTGAGGTGGTGGTGGATGGAAAACTGAATATGAGCCAGCAATATACACTTATAGCCCAGAAAGCCAGTTGTATCCTGGGCTGCATCAAAAGAAGCATGATCAACACGTCAAAGGAGGTGATCCTGCCCCTCTACTCTGCTCCACCTGGAGAACTGCATTCAGCTCCAGGGTCCCAAACATAAGAAAGATGTGGACCTGCTTGGATCCAAAGGAGTGCAATAAAGATCATCAGGAGGCTGAAGAACCTCCTGTATGAAGACAGACTGAGGGCTGGAGTACTTCCCCTATGAGGACTAGCTGACAGAGTTGGGGTTGTTCAGCCTGGAAAAGAGAAGACTCCGGGGGGGACCTTATTGTGGCCTTCCAGTTTCTGAAGGGGTCCCACAGGAAAGCTGGGGAGGGACTTTTTACAAGGGCAGGTAGTGATAGAACACGGGGGAATGGTTTTAAACTGGAAGAGGGTAGATTTCGACTAGATATTAGGAAGAAATTCTTTACTGTGAAGAAGGTAAGACACTAGCACAGGTTGCCCAGGGAAGCTGTGGATGCTCCCGCCCTGGAAGTGTTCAAGGCCAGGTTGGACAGGGCTTTGAGAAACCAGGCCTGGAGGGAGGCGTCCCTGCCCATGGCAGGGAGGGTTGGACTGGATGATCTTTACGGTCTCTTCCAACCTGAGCCATTCTATGATTGTATAGTTGAAGTTGTTCAACCTGGAGAAGGATCCTGAAGAAGGATTCAGAGAGACCTTATAGTAGCCTTCCAGTACTTAAAGTGTTGCTGCAGGACAGATGGGGAGAGATGCTTTACCAGGAAGTGTAGTGATAGGATGAGGAGTAATGGTTTTAAACTGGAAGAGGGTAGATTTAGACTAGATAGTAGGAAGCAACTCTTTACTGTGAGGGTGGTGAGGCACTGGCACAGGTTGCCCAGGGCAGTGGTAGATGCCCCCTCCCTGGAAGTGTTCAAGGCCAGGTTGGACAGGGCTTTGGGCAACTTGGTCTAGTGGGAGGTGTCCCTGCCTATATCAGGGAGGTTGGAACTAGATGATCTTTAAGGTCCCTTCCAACTCAAAAATTCTACAGTTCTATGATTCTATGATCTATAAACAAAACGGAGCATTATTGAGAATTTTCAGCAAGGTACACCACAGAAGCATTCTAACCTTTCTACAAAACATGAACACATTGGAAAAAGATATTCCTTCAATTGCTAAGTATAAAAACAATGTGACATTTTAATTTAAAGAAATTGCAATGTGGGATTTCAGTGAGAGGCAGCATAACAGTCTTATGACAGCTCGTAATTGGGATAACACAGGACACTCCTCTCCACTCATCTCTGAATAATAATAACCTGAATGCTATCTGTTTTCTTCCAACAAAAGTTAGGTGTAATAAACTTTTCCTTATCCCCATGTGTCTCACTCATGCAGCCAGCAAAATGGAGACGTGATAATTTGAAATAAAATTTATAACTCAGATTCAGTCACACAATTAGAATTATAAGAATATGGTAGATTTACTACTCTTTTTCAAGACCAAGATTACAAGACTTTGATTTTAGGGCTTCATGTGTCCAAAGAGTATAGCACCATGACTGTTCGGACTACTGCTAGTGGAATACATATTCACATTATTCATGAAGTTTGCAACTTGTCAAAATGGAAATAATTCAAGTAAGAAATAATGGACTGATAATATAGGTAGAGAGGTGAAGAGACTGGGTCAAGAGGGAAGAAATAATTCTGTGATTCTGTGATTCTGTCAAGAGGGAAGAAAGAATTCTGTGATTCTGTGAAATAAAAAATGACTAAAAACCAATTTGAAAAGTAGAAGTTACCCAAATCCAGTAACATTTTTAGTAGCAGGAAAAATTCAGGAAGGTGTGGATGAAATCAAGCACTGACAGTGAATAGCCTTTATCATTTCTAAACACCTGTATACACCTGCAATTCTCTGCTAAAGAGGAAAATTTAAAGGCTACATTACTGTCTCCTACAGTAGTGCAACGTATGCTATTCTCATGAAAGAAGAAGATAAGGAAGAATGCCCAAAGATCTAGCAGCCATTTGATCCTCTATGTCTTCATATAATATCAGCCTGACTTTTAAAATGAGACTTCAATACATTCAAGAAGGAAACCTCTATATGAAGCCAAAGAGAAGGTAGAAAAGAGCTACCCTTAACAGTGTTTTCCTGTTCAGTGCTTCAACTAGCTTGTTAAGACTCTTTTTTTGAAATTAATTACTTTCTAAACTATTCTGAAGTAGACATTATATATCTACTTAGTTATAACTGACAAAGGACTATTCAGAATTTTATTTGTAAAAGTCTGTGGTGCAATCCGACAAATGTGTTTCAGACCAAACTATGTATATAAGCAGTTCCCCTGATTTTATAGGAGACATTCCTAAGTGCAGGGTTAAGTATAAACACCCAAGGATTTTAGAGCTTTTAGATACTCACAGACTTTTTCATATTAAGGTATATTCACCATATTCATTTAGGGGAAAAAAAAAAAGTGGAGGGGAGCTACATTTTCCTGAAACAGTGCAAAGAAAACAAAATTAGGAATCACTTTTCATAAGTTAACCTGCCTTAGTTCCTCCAATAACTGAATACTCTAAATATGTCAGAGCACAGGTGCAGGAAGTTTCTTTCTTTTTGCTGACTAAAAGGCCTATTTTTTACAAGAAACTAATTCTTATAAAATAATGGATGGTTTTGCAAAGATCTAGTAAATCAAATCTGGTATTAAGCACTTCCTGCTTTTGAAGATTATGATGTAATTTCAGGTGGCCACTATTTTTGCAGTAGTAGATCCACGGCAGACTGTAAAGGTAGGTACAATTTCTACCTGCTTTTCATGGACTGAGCTGAAGAAAATATTACAAATATTTGATAAAATTTATTATGGCCTTTGACAAATTTTTACACTCTTACACTTCCAGAAAAGCAGTACAGAAAATCTAACAACTGAATTTAGTCTTTTCTGCATACGAATGGGCCACTATACTTATTTTAAAAGTAGTCCATTCTTCTCCAATAGTAAAAGGAACTGACTTAAATTAATGATTAAAGAGTGTATAAAACACTTCAATTTTTAAACACCTAAATAAATATTACTATATCAACAAATCAAGAAACACAAGTCAAGCTATTCATAAAGGAATACGGTAGACTGACACTCTGGAATCTCCACGGAGTTAATTTCTTTCAGATCTCAGCTGAGAATCTGTCATCTTTGAACACTCAATGGTACGGAAAAGGAAAAGGGCATCTGCAGTCCTCAGAAAATGGATCACCTAATTCCCTCAGAGATTTTCTGGTTTCTGAACTGCATACACAGAATAATTTTTGAGATCTAACCTCAGTGCTACTGAAATAAATGTAAGCATTTCAAACGACTGTAGCTTTTGTAGTAGGACTGAACTTTTAAATTTCAGACTTCTTCAGTGTTATGTATTATTATGTGATCAGATACACTAATTATTTTTTGTCTATTTACAGCTTTTTGAAATACAGCATGTATTTTTAAGGCTTTCTGAGGCCAAACACTTCAAGACACAGAAAAAGTAACTGAAAACTATTTATGTTCTTCAGTTTTACAGTGTGAAAAAAAGTCTAGCAAAATCAGACACCAATTTTATAAGCCATGGTGTATTTCAAAACAAGTGTTAAACAGACTATTGATTTATTCATATTTTTGTCCTGGAGCCAATGAACACTGTAGAAAAACTCATACTACCTGGTACTATGAAGCAAGCACCAAGTGCAGTGTTTCAGTTTTTCTCCGTTTATTACCTAAGCAGAGTAAGCATTTTACTTGTTAATTCCAGACAACCAGTATCTAATATGAAACACATTTATCTAGCATTCTCATAGAATGCCTGAATGAGAATAAATTAATTTATGCAGTCACATTGCTTTTCATTTTGCTTATAAAAGCAAATATAAAAATGTAGACTGATACATAGGCATTTTTTTTTCTTACTCAGACAGTACAGCAATTCCTATGCAAATCTCTAACATTTTCCAAAACTGTACTACATACTATTTTTTAAGTCATTACTGCAGAAGATCCGAAAGTGAGTAGGGATCAGGATCCACTTGCATTCAATGTTCTTGGTACTGTATAAAGATGATTCCCATCTGGGGGACATACCACATGAACTAAAAGAAGATGAACTCAATTTGTGCAAAAAAGAAATTAAACATTATGAAATTAATTTTTTGAGGAGAGGAGAGGAGAGGAGAGGGTGAGGAGAGGGTGAGGAGAGGAGAGGAGAGGGTGAGGAGAGGAGAGGGGAGGGGGAGGAGAGGGTGAGGAGAGGAGAGGGTGAGGAGAGGGTGAGGAGAGGAGAGTCCGAGAGGAGAGGAGGTGGGGAAGGGAGAGGGAAGGGAGGAGAGTCCGAGAGGAGGTGGGGAAGGGAGGAGAGGGTAGGAGAAGGGAGAGGGAAGAGGAGGGGAGTAATCTTCCTCATAATTACCTAAAAGATGTATTTTTTTCCATATAATTGTGAATTATCTAAAGAGAGATACTATGGCACTTTTCAAATAATTTAAGGATATGTCATCCCAAGAATGACATGAGAAACACTTGACTATGATATCTTCTATAGCAGACAGCTGATTGTTCGTTTCAAGTAACAGAGGATTCAATTGCTTAGAAAATATTCCAGTTTTTCCATACACAAGCAGCTGGTGATGTTAAATATATTTAGGCTGACTTTTAGAGCAGACCTAACTAGAGATCATTAGCTATTTCCAAAAGTTTCAGGATTCAAATAAAATTCTGCATTGAAATAAAACTCAGATCTTACTAGGGTGATACAGAGGAACATTTTACAATGTGGTAGCCCGTATATTGATCTACATGAGTATGGGCTCAAATCAGGAGCCATACCTCTTAATTCACAGAGAAAGACTTAATTTTAGTGGTGGGGTAAGGAACTGCACTAGATCACTTATTCATAGAACATCTGTATTATGATTAAGTTAAGCTACCAGAATTTTGTCCTTGTCTTCTAGTCCAGGTGAAGTTCCACAAAGTCTAAAGTGTAACTGCTGACTCTGAGGGTATCAATCCATGTACTACCTGGTGGATCCTGCAGTGAACCATTTGTGAATGAAAATTTAGTTTAAAAGAATAATTCACTTCTCATTTCTCAGCACTAAAAAAACTTCAGATAGGCTGAGGAACCTGAAAACTGGTTTTTTAATGTGTTAAATCTGTAATTTTTCTCAGTTCCTCACAGAATTTGCCAAGAAGTTATGCACTTTTTCCTAATCTGTTTTTGCATAGAAAAATTAGAAGGCTCCCATGAAGTGTGTCAGCTTTCTAAACTTGCTCTGGAATATCAAATGCTATAATGTATTTTTCTTAATATTTAACCATATACTGTCTTCCAAAGAGTAATGCAAAACTTTCTCTTAAATATTTGGAAAAAAGAAATTTTTTTTTAAACAAAGTTTTAAAGGATGGTTGGAAACATTTCCACTAGGATGTCACAATAAAGAAACTACAGATGCAATTGGTATAAACTAATAGCATTTCACAACATATAAATGACAGATACATATGTTATTATTCCCAGGAATACAGTCAGGACACATCCATTAAGCAGTATTAACCATGTCTTTCTGGATTCTTAAATTAAAACACATTTACCTTCCCCTCTATTTCCTGCAATTTCTTTCTATAGTTACTACAAATGACCAGAATTGCCTTAACACTACATTCAGAAGTGGGTTATTTTTGTCATATATGGTTGCTCCTTCATTTATTTTCTCTTTATGAGACAATATTCAGTACAGTTTTTCATCATGTTAGGAACTGTTCATGCTGATGAAGACTAAAACACACACCTCACCAATTACTTAACCTTCAGTGTTGAGCATCCCTGTTGCTCTCTATTACACTGATAGTCTCTTAATCTGTTTAAATCACTGATGTGATTTGTACTCTAGAGTAAATGGAGAATGTGAAATTGTGCTTCATCTAAATCACTGAAAAGTTAGAACACATTATAACATGATCTCAGATGTCTTCATATAACTGACACAAATGCTTGCTGAAATTATTATTTCCTTGCATAGAAGAGAAAATACGAAAAAGTAGCATTATAAAAATCTTCCAACATTTTATGCAAATATGAACACTTAAATACAGAAGCAATTATAAGGTAGAATAAATTGGATAGACCACAGAACCACACAGAACCACAGAACGTTAGGGATTGGAAGGGACCTCAAAAGATCATCCAGTCCAATCCCCCTGCCGGAGCAGGAACACCTAGATGAGGTTGCACAGGAAGGCGTCCAGGCGGGTTTTGAATGTCTCCAGAGAAGGAGATTCCACAACCTCTCTGGGCAGCCTATTCCAGTGCTCTGTTACCCTCACTGAGAAGAAGTTTCTTCTCAAATTTCAGTGGAAAATAAAAAAAATAAATAGACGACTTCTACTTTTGATAAGTCAGGATTTCTTATTAAACTAAGTGCAACTGGCATGAGAGGAATACCAATTTTCCATATATGAAACTTAGTATCCTTATAAATCTCAGGTTTTATCTGGAAGGGAAAATCTTCATATTCCTAATTTCCTATGAGTACTGTAGGGGAAAAGATTAACTCTTAAACCTTTTCCATTTGGGGAAAAATGGTTTCCCAGCTGTTTAAAAACTGTAGCTATATTAAATCTGCAAAAATGAACACTGTTTCTTAGAATTTTATAGTCAATATGAGATATGTAAATAAGTATGTTTCTTACACTTTAATAATCCAACATTTATTCTCCCCATGACATGCAGATTCCTTATTTCTTTTTCACATCTTTTATTCCACCAAATTAGCTTATCTAAGGAAATGCAAATATAACAGAAATAGAAAATTCAAGAAATACTATCTGCAGCTTCCTCTGTATATTAATCACACCATCACTTTCCTATAACAAATGCTTACAAGGTACGACAAAGACAGAGTTTGACTCTGGTGAGAAGATTTTTATCATTGTACAAAGGGGAAAATCACACTTTTGAAAAACTAACTTTAAAATCAGCCTCTGTAAACAAAGAACAAATGACTGCAATTTCATCATAGGAGACAAAAGCATAAAAACAAAGAATCTAAGATAAAATATCCAGGCTTCCTGTAAATGTAGCAGAACTTCAAAGAATGTTGCATTGCAATGTTCAGCATAGTTCTGGAAAGCTGAGCTGAAAAAAATTCAAACACTACATAGTGTTTCTTAGTAACTCAGAAGCCCATTCTGTTTCTATCGTTGATCATCTCACAGATAAAAACAAGATTTATGTCAAGGTTCAGTTTATGAATTCAGCACCCCACATCCTCATACTTTCCAAGTTGCACAATTCAATACTACCAGCTTTTTCTCATATCACAGTATTTTTCATTAAGAAATAAAAGCCCCACAATCTACAATAAGGTTAGACCACAACACTGCCTAAAATATATCTTTAATTATTAATCAAGGTTTTCCTTCATCAGAGTCAGTTTGGTCTTGTTATGAGCTTCTTTGATATTAGGTCTAGAAGGAATTTAAAGTTGAAAAACATAACTGTGAAGAGAGATGGGGACTGCTGTTCTCATTTCTTAACTTCTATAAAAAGCTATACCATCTTTTCAGCGGACTAGATTAAAATGGAGTGTGTATTAAAGAAAAAGAAAAAAAAAGATAAAGAAGTCATTGTCTTGTGTAAAGACTAGGACTTGGCCTTGCCATAAAGAGACTGACTCGCTTATGAGTATTACTGTTGTAACATTATGGGAAGACTAGATTTTCATAATTTAGATGTCCTTTTCTCCTCCTAAGTTCAGCTTAACACATTGTTAACAGGTATTTCCTTGTAAGACAGAGTAACTTCTTGTAGGACGCAGTGACTCCACTGTTGCTGAATGTTAAGCATGCTATATGCCTGAAGTCTGCATTTTCAATGAGAGCAAATGGAGTGCATAAACTAACACATTACTGCAGCTCTTGATAAAAGGACTGCCAACCTAAGAGTTACAGTCAAGATCCTGCCCTTTACTATCTTTTCTGGAATGGTTACTGACATCTCTTGGGACTTGTTTGGATGCAAGCAAACTGTTCAACTGTAAGCTTGGTTATTTCTCACTGAAGAAATGACAGGAGAAAGAAACACAGCAAAAGTGGCAAAGCTGTATTTTTACTTATGCCAACAGAAGAGCTACCCCTGACCAAGAAACTGATGCAGAGAGCATATCTGAAAAAGGCATGAATCTCATTAGTAAGCCAGATGTCCTAGGAAAGTTTCAAACCCAGTATTTTTTAATATCTGTATACTGCCATGGAAATATACATAAGCACCAATGGGCAATGTACATGGTCAGTGATGAAGCCTAAGAAAATATTAAGGGGCTTCGGACTATTTTTTTTTAAATCACAATAATTAAAAGAAAAGGAAAAGAATGAAGTTGAGAGAAAAGACCAAAGAAGAAAAACGTTTGGCTCTATGTATAGCAGGTGAGAAAAATACCGGTATTTCTCATAAACTGAGAAAGGGTATGCCATCTCATGGACATTTCTGTTACACAATTTTTCTTGCTAAATTCAGAGAAATTATATTAAAAAAATAGCATAAATCACACAAAACTTACGTTCTCAGACAATTATTTGAATAAAAATAGAATATAATTTATTTAGGCTTCTAACTCTTAGAAAGAAAGGTTGTTTACCTCCAGGCTTCATGTCTGTTCTACTTACTTCTGAGTAATTTTGCCCAGCTGGACACATTTCTGTTTATGATGGACAAATGGGATTGTATTCAACCGTCTGTCTTGCCATACTACCTATGAATAAACCAATACAAAAACTCTCATTCCTCTTTCTTCTTCCTCTGTTAATTATAATGCAAATTTTCATTGAAAATTACATTGTACTTTTATCACATTTAATTATAAAGAATTTAACCAGACAATTTTCTCTTCATATATGTTTTTCTGAAATAGCAAAACATATTTTAAAGTAAAAATCACTATTTTCCTTTTTGTCCATTTATTTCAAAATAATGTTAGTAACTCCATTTGTTCCCTAAAAAACTTCAAGTCACTGACAGAACATCATTGTTTGGGAAAGCTTATATAAACAGACAAGCCAGATAAAGCCATTTTCCCAGTATTAAAACAATGAAATAAAGGAATGGAAAGATTATAAAGCTTGACAAAAGCGATAGAGGAAATTAAAATCGAGAATTTAATTTAGATTCATTAAATCTTAGGCACATCCTGTAACTGCAAGACAATCCAATCAGCACTCCTTCCTAAGTAAAAAATAGAGAAGAAAAGGAAGCACCCTAATGTTGCTCAAATTCAAAAAATATTGTGTGACACCATATACTCCTGGGTTTACCTCTCACAGTCTCAAGTAACTACTGGAAACTCAGCTTCTCAGCAAAAGGTTTCCAAAAATGAGAGTCTTTTTTAAGAAAATATATTCCATTCTGTGTTAAAGTCTAAAAATGTCTTAAAAAGTTCTTTTTTTCTAACAAGTACAGTTACAGTTCTAGCTTTGTGAGGTGTACAGGCAATTGCAAAGCTTTAATCAGAGAACCAGAGAGAGTGGCTACAGAGCTATGTAATGCAGAGACAACAGTACTACAAATAACCTTCTCACATTTTATTTTTTTGAATAGTTTCTGCCAAGGACATTATAATTGTGTTCTTCATTGTTGGATGCCTGCATAGAGACTCTACATGCAGGGTCTGAGGACTGAAATTACTTTGTAATAGCTATGGCACAGAACACATTGTAACGTCAGTGGCCATCTTACAAACTCCAAGGATTATAGTATTTTCCTCATTATTTTCTGTTTCAGCACCATTGGTCAAGCTGCAAGAACAACTCCCTCCTTGCGTAAGTTAAAAAAAAAATAAATGAAAAAGTAAATAAGAATTACTCGTTGGAAAGCTGAAATAAAAGCTACACTTTTTTCTTCAAAACAAGACATTAGCCCAAATACCATTTTCAGGTCAATATGACCACAACAAATGCTGTTGTCTTTGTCAGAGAGAGGAAGGGGAGTTAGTATTACATAGATGTCGTTTGTTACCACTTCTAGTAATAGTATAAACTCTCCTACACTTGGAGAAAGAATACTTTTATCTCTTATTCTGTTCCCTTCAATCACTTTTAGATGATTATGTCATCTCTAACAACAGCTGTGTTTTGTTCAGGCTAAAGGACACAACTTTCTCTAAGAAGAGATACTGCCTACAACCTCCAGTCATTCCTGTTCATCATCTTTGAATCTTCTCCAACTCAGCTACTCTGCTGTACAGCCCAGCACTAGGCTTCACTCCCACTTTCCCAGATTTGAAAAGAATAATGAATATATCTATGTATTTTTAAGTTCATATTTTAAGCAAACAGTGATAAATGAAATGCATTTTAATGTCACCTAACACTAATTCAAGATATTTTTCTATACCACATTAAATAATTTTGTTTTGTGGACTCAAAAATTCATCACGAGGTACTTGCACCTGCTTGAATGTCATGTTCAGTGATGTTTTCGGTGATGTCAGTCTCTTATAGTGACTTCAAATGACAGATTAGATTTATCTGAAAGATTCCAAGCAAGCACCTAAGCATGACTGCTGAAAGAAAATGTCCATTTATGTTTTATAGCATTTCAAATTTAAACACTTATCCAGTCCATTGAGTTTGTGTTGAAATTCAATGAAGCTCATTAATATCTTGTCAAATAATTAAGTCATCCAGCATTCCTGTAAATAACATTGTAGGCTGCTCCCACTTAACTTGTTTTCATTTACATAGACATATTTGTATTAAGGTGACTACAAGATTTTTTAATTGTACTGGTAATTAAAAAAAAAATCTGAATGTACGTACTCGCAGAAAAAAAATAGGAAATCGCTGTGGTCATTAAACATAGATTTTCTTACAGAAGGATATACTCAATTTTGAGCTTCACGTGACAATGAAAGGCAATTTACATCCTATTGACAATGTGTTGGATTCTGCCTAACAATTCATATTTTATTATCTGCTTCTTATGCAAACAGAGGATTGCAATGCTTGGGTTCTGTATTAACTGAAAGTTTTAGTGAGAAAAATACTCCAGTACTGTAAATAAAGCATTGCTACCTAGATATCATGAATATGCAGCCATTAATGATGACATGTTTTACAAGGGGTGGTCTCCAGGGAGCTTTACAGTATTGTTTTCACAGATGCTTTATTCAGTCAACAGATAACAACCCTTTAACCTGGCTAACAACTGAGAAGGCTGAAACCCCTCTAGGGTTCAATGGCAGAAGTGCCATTGCTGCAACAATTTACATTTATGGGTCTTGGAAAGGAAATTCTGTCTCCACAGTGTCAGATATAAACGGATCTAAGACTAAATACACTTCAGAGGTTTCTGACTGAAAGAGTTGCTGATTCAATTTCTTTATTGTTGGGTATTTTTGGTTTTGGTTTGTTGTTTTTTTGGTTGGCTGGTTGGTTTTTTTACCTAGTGTGAGGCAGCATTTATTTTAAAGTAAATGTGTTGATACTATAGTAATACCTGCAGGATTAGTAACTATACCAGAAAGTGTTCCCTATACAATAGATTACACGTGTTTCTGTAACCCATACGAAATCCTAGCGTGAATTGTATTGGATTCAGGTCCCACAGATGTGCTGTAAAACTTTCTGCAATAAAATCCCAATATCCTGTACTTCAAAGAGCTACAAATGTTCTGTTCACTAGACAGTGACCTCTGCCACTAAAGCACAAAATGGGTGTGTGATGAGCATATGTCTTTATTAACAGTCCCCGGTTTAAGCCAGAAATTTGATCACCTTTCCAGTATGTGCTGATACACTTATTGGACATACAAGAAATAAGCAGCAAATATAAAGCACCTACATATATATTCTGTGACCCTATATAGAAATTAAAATTTCTGTTTCCCTTTGGTTTGAAATATGGTAAGGTTTTAACCAGTTCAGATAGCAATTTTCTTATTATGACTATAGGAAAAGTGTTACTAGTTCATCTATCAAAAAAAACATTGATGTAAATTAGAAGAATCTGCACCTGTCAGTTTATAGGGTCCTCAAAGAACTTCTTATATCCTTGCCTATGCCTTTTCATGCTCCAGCATAGAAAGTTTATTTCTCAGTTTCTATCCACAAAAGCTTTATTTCTCAAGAAATACTGAATATAACATTCACAATGTTTATTAATTTGTCTAGGTATTCTACTTAATTAATAACAAAAAATGTCATAACACAGTTTTTAAAAAGATCTTTTAATTTTCCTCCCCAAAAGTTAAGAAAAAATGCCTGAAAAAAGAACAAAAATTCTGAATATTCCATTTTGATATTTCCATCTTAACTAAAAAATGATGGCTACATATACTCTGATCTCACAGTAAATACACACTGTGCAATACAAAGATTGACAGTACCCAATAATAGTAAAAAGATGTCTTTCTTTTCTTGTTGTTTTTTGTTTGCTTGCTTGTTTTTTGGGTTTTTGTTTGGTTTTTTGGGGTTTTTTTTGTTTTCTTTTTCACAAATAAACTTCTTGTATGTTCCAGTTCTCAAACTACGCTCTTTCCTAAGTCATCTTCTGTCCATGAAAGTAGGCTTGCTTTTTCATATTCTCTTAATTTCACCACTTCTAATGATCTAACTAGAAGAAATCTGGGGGAACTGTTCACATAACAGGGCAAAATTTGCACTATGATTGCTGAAGTCAATCTGGAAGAAAGTGAAGTTTGCTTTATCACTATGAAAAAAAAAAAGGGTTGGTTAAGGAAGAAGAGAATTAAGGGCTTTTGTAGGACTTTTTTCCACAGAGACTAAAATTCCTATAAGAAATATACAAATGGCAAGTGACACTAGAGGGCTGAACACATTTAAACACTGGTTTTAGAAGATCCAGATTTATTTTTTAGTAAGTGTTTGAAACTAACACAAGCAGTGGTAATGAAAATATCAATTCCCAGTCATCTGGAGCCATCCATAAAAACCAGAAACTAGTACTTTTAAGTAACAAATTATATAGGTTTTGGAGTCATTAGGATACCTCTAAAGTTTACTGTGAAAACCAAAAGTTCTCACATAACTCAGGAAAGTATCCATCGACTGATTTTTTTTTCTCAAGGGTACATCAACTTATAACAGATAGATATAATTTCAAACAAAACATAATCAGATTAAGTTAATATTGCACAAAACAATGCTACTTCAGATTTCAAAATATGAAGGATATCTACATAACAGTGCCTTAAGATAATTTTCAGAATTGCAGAAATCAGCAGCTGAACACCACTGGTGTCACTCAGCTTCAATGGGATAGCCACACCTGTCCAGGCTCCTGGACAAGCTTCAGGAGATGAAGCTTCAGGCACCATTCTGGAGAAGCACCTTTGCAAGCCCTCAGCCCCAGTTTTCTTTAGCTGCACTCGCCTTTCACACACCAAGAGGAGATGATAACCCAAACTTCCAGGGTGAGTATTTTCAGAAGAGTCAACATCTAGACGTCAGCGTGACTCAGCTTCCCTCTTTTGAAAATGTGGGTCAATTAATTAACTTGGGACTGTCTCTCATCTTCAGTAATAACCTGTGCCTAAACTATTATTTAAAGCAGACTATTCAGGTACTTCAATTATAATCAGGATTGCAAAACAAATCCTTACATTTTGAACGTATGCAAATCTTTAACTGTCATGTAGAATTTAACTTTCAGGATAAAGCTCCCAAGTGTGTGGATCTATCAATGTTGATTTGTTTAAAGTCTTAATAGATTTTGTCATCTTAATACTCAGTGGACTGTTTCTGTCCTTTCTTTCCACTATTATGATAGTTTGCCAACAGCCACTAAGACATGCCCCAAAACCTTAGGTAAAATATGAAATGAAATTGCCATCAGCTTCCATAAGTGCACAGTACTGTTGACAGGCAACCCATTAGCAGCAGACTGTCCCTGCTTTCTGGCAGCAGCAGTAAACCCAAGCATCCTGCTGCTTGCAGAGCTTTTATGTGAATACACAGTGTCAGTGCAGGCTGATCTCTTCAGGACTTTGACAAATACCTGGAGAGTTTTGCAATTAATATTATTATGTACTTTC
>NW_010187463.1:0-26180 GCF_000695765.1 Mesitornis unicolor | reverse complement strand
ATGAAATGTACCCTACTGTATCTGGGAAGGAGTAAAACATTGAGGGACAAGGAAGCGAAGCTCATTTGGTAATCAGGACATCTTAAAATGTTAACTGTGAGGTAGCAAAATTCTTTTGAAGGTAATCAAGCAAGTCATTAGCAATATTTTACCTACAGCAATTTCAGAGATTTGTGACTAGTGCTGGAAAAAGCAAATAGCCATGACACATTCCTACAAGCCTGTAGGGGCTGTATTTGCATTCTGAGCAAGGAATTTAATTATTCTGAATATCTTGTAATCAAAAGTTTGCTACCACTCTATCAAGTTCTGAACAGACAAGCTGCATTTTTATCATTTTTGATCTAAGAAATGTCTAAATCCAGCCTAAAGTGAGCACCCATTCACCTGACCCAACTCTTTATTTCTGGTGCAGCTATGAAGAAGCACTCCATGACTATGTGATGAAAAGTGCTGGAGAGCTATCAACTGTACTTCTAAGGTCAAATGCTTACAATATGTTTCAATTCAAACTAAAAAAAAAAACAACAAATAAACCCAAAATCCCACAAACTGCATTAAGTTTCTGCTAGACTATCCTACCCTATTCAGAAACAGTCTTTAAAATTTATTAATTTTGTGCTTATACAAAAACTCAGAACTTTTGTGAATATTCATGAGTGTCACACTACTTCTCACCAATGCTAAAAATATTGAGAAGAGAGGTAGAACCAGATGGTTTCACAGGAAAGCAGGAATTATTGTATTGTATCAGAACAATGGTTCCTATCCTTATTCTGAGAATGGCCAATACCAGCTGTTTTAATGAAAAGTACAATAAACCCAACAGTAGGTCATTACTGCTTTTCTTGAATCAGAAACACCTTGGAGCCAAGTAATTATTTTTTATTCCTCAGCAAATTCTCTGTAATAAAGAGAAACACTCAGAAACTATAATAACTAGTATAAATGGCTGTGCATTTGAGCAAGAAAATGTAATTATTCTTCAGTAATATTTCACATTAGGCTTAGAGATACTCTAATCATCATTAAGTTGCAGAAAAAATGCACACGAAGGACCTAGGCATAGTGCCCATATTTTTCACAGTATGCCACAAATTTCTTAGCTTTTCAGTTTTTGTGAAAGCTTGTTTCTTCATGTATTTTTAACATATTTGAGGGTCACAAAGGGAATATGAGAAAGGTGGGAAAATGCCACCTTTTCTCTATTATCTGCAAGCTAAACTGCACATCATGATGTTCAGTAACAATCACATTGGGCAGAAGCACTGAAGATTAAACTTTGTGAGTTAAGCTTCTAAACCAGCAGCATGATCTTCCAAGATGTTCAGCTAGGGAACTCATGAACCGCGGCAAAAAAATTGTGAATATTAATTACTTCTGGAACTGAGGCTTAAAAAAACTCAAACCAAAACCAACCAAAAATCAACAGACAGACAAAAACCAGTTATCCTCTCTAACAGAAAACAAAATAATTCTTTGTGCCTTTAGGCAATGTGACCCACATAGGGTGTCATTTCTGAAGAGCCAGATCACTATCCTCTTCCAGCTATTTTTATGTTGTAACATCCTGGTGTTAGGTAGGTATCTCTATGGTATTAAAACCTTTCACTAACAGACACCTAACGGAATATTTGCAAACTGTGCAACCAACCTGCTGACATTATTGGCTGTGTGTGTGTGTGTGTGTGTGTGTGTGCACGTGTGTGTGTGTGTGTGCATGTGTGTGTGCACGTGTGTGCACAGCTTGGTAAAGAAAGGCTGTTCAGAAGCTCCAGCTGTGTAGGAGCTCAGCTTCCTCAACTTCAAACACTTACTGAGTCTACCATAACAACAGAAAAAACTATTCAACATTGCTGACCTCCCAGGCAGTAGGTACTGTAAGCTGTATGACAGCAAATACTTTGTCTGCACTAAGGGAATACCTGAGCCAAGTTTTAACCAAGAGCTGTTTTTATCAAAACTTTATTCATATGAGGTAAACAATGACTTAGCTGACACTTCTGCCCAGCAACATTTAAGCCATATGTTGAAGGAGACATAACAAGCTATACATACATTACATGTATGTGTTTGTTCACACACACACACACACACACACACACACATCTTTACACTGTAAACTTTAGTAACCAATGCAGGAAGAACCCAAACTCTTCTTCCCTGCCCTTTGAGCAAAGGGACTTATTGGAGCACTGGAGGTATGTTTGAGAGTGAAAGATGCTTACAGCCACACAAGGCTATATGCTGCCCTTCAAAGCCACCCTGGTAGAAAGGGACAGGATTTCTCAGAACTTGTGTGAAGAGTCTTAACGATTTTTAGACCCCTTTCATTATTGAGATGGAAATTTTTTATTTACAACCAAATGACTGCAGGTAAAACCTGCATGAAGGACATCAAGCTGCTTTAAATTCAACTGCTGCTTGACTAAACAAGCCTTGTACAACAGTTATGCTACACACAAATAAATGCAAATACTCAACAGACATTTATAATTGATCTAGAAATTCAGGAAAATCTCCTTGGTCTTACCATAACACAAAGTGAATTTTGTTTTCATTACAGTCCTTCAAGTAGGTGTGCACATATTGTCCTGTTCAAGGTCATTTATCTCTCAAAATCATGTCCATAAAGTTTCCTAATAAGGAACACTTTTTTTTTTTTTTTTGAGAACTGAAGCTAGGCACTAGCTCTCTACTTTCTTACACCTGATTTCCATCCAGGATCCCCCTTGTCTCTTCACTAAGGCTGGGGTATGCATCCATTGATAGTTCCAGATGATTCACTAGTCTTTGCAATTCCAATTATGTTAGCTTTGGCAGATTTATATTTGATGCATAATTCAATACAAAGTGTATAAAATAGCAGGCATGACTACTCAATTGAAGTTGCATAAATATTTCCAGTGAAATATCTCATTATCAGCTACTTAAAACTTGTACTTAACAGGCTGTCACACAAAGTCTTGGTCTAGGTCTCATGTTGACAACTGGAGCAAAATGAATTTGCTCATCTTGCATATGAATGCATGCCCATACTCAGGCTCCCCTGTCTCTGCATATTTGTATGAGGATTCTCACTGTACAGACCTCCTTCCCTGGTAGGTAATTCCGACCATTTCAGAGATATGAATAACTGCACAATAATATTCAGTCTGTCAGAAAAAGCAGAGTCTAAGAAGGGCTGCAAGTTTACTGAGGGGAGCATCCTCAACACACCCGTGTAAAAAACATCATATAAACTGTGCCATTCCCTGTGCAGTACATCACACATGAGTCATCAAACTAGCTACACAAACCGTTGCACTAATGTTGAAGCTGCATGTTTCACACAGAGTCGGTTGCTCTGGACATGATTTAGTGCAATTTTGAACAGCAGCAGGCATGTTAACAAGGTAGATCTTAAGAGAACACAGATTTTGTCCAAAGGAATTGCTTCCTTGCTAATATTTTAGAGTTTATGCTAGTGAATATTTTCAGGAACTGACCTCACTGCTAAGATCACCTTTATGCTTGTGTGCTTAAACACACAGAAGAACTATTATAAATCAGAGACAGCAAGATAAAATGACTGTTTTATAATTAACATAATTCATGGTAGGGTTCTCCACTGCACACAAATGAATCAAATGCACCTACCTTAAGGATGACAGTGGAGATAATATGATATTCCAGGAAATATAAAACCAAAAAGATAAGGAAGAAATATACACTTGCAATAGACTTTCACCACCATGACAAAACAAAAAAAGGTTAAAAAAGGAGGAAAGATTAATTTTTCAATTTTACAGAAACTGAAAATAGGGAAAAAGCAAACTGCTTTTGTGAATAACTAGTAATCCATGGATGTAACTGTGTAGAAATCCAAATTATACAAACTGCTTTTTAAAGATACCTCTTTCACAGTGAAGACTGTTTGTATACAGTAGGACAACACAGATTACTTCGTGCATCTTCACAGATCACAATTGCTTGTTTCCGTACCAATTTTTAGTCGTCCTTCTCCTCTCTTGTCCTGTCCTGGTTAAGGATCCTCACACTTAAAGACTTTTTTCATAAAATTCAGCATCTTTCCTCATTTTATATATTTTTTTATTTCCCTTTTTATTTTACATAATAAATACATACACAGTAGTTGCTTCTGCTTCTGCTGTAAGCTACAAACTTAAGCAGATAAAGCTTTTTTCTTTTCTGGATGATGGTACACTTTCTTATCAAGTTTAGCTTTAGGAACATCTAAAACTTGTCCCATACAATTACTCAGTAAATCCACATGGCACACACACACTCTCTCTCTCTCCTCCAAAACAACCCTAATTAACTGAATGTAACTAGTATGGGTCCACTGTTTCTTATTCTGCTTTGAAACACAAATGCACACGCATATGCAGCTGATACCTGCTCCCCATTTCTTCCCTGTGGCCAGTGGTGTTCTACTCCGCCAAGTGATTTTGCCCTTTACTGGGGCTATGTAACATGCATAGTGAGTAATATAAAACCGCATCCTTAAAAAGACATGACAAGCCTGATTGGAGACTTTCTTTTTCCTTTTGGTATATTAAATGTGGAAGTGCAAAGAAGAGGAGACTTTCTGGGTGGCAGAATGCTGTTCTGCTACTTTCTAGAGGAAAACTTATGTTTCATATGTGTTCTATATTCTTCAATTGGCTAATTTTAGTTAATATTTTAAAACTACTTAAAACATCTTTAAGGATCAAAACTGAATCTAAGTATTTTGATTGACCCAATGCAACTGTTGTTTGTATCCTAATTATGAATTTGTAAAAGATCTTACCCTCTGTTTTTTGTTTTGTGTATAATATTTCAGCAAATCAGAGAGTGTTTAAAGTTTGGAGAAAACGTAACAGTTTTTTGCTACCCTTGTAGTATATACTAAGACTCATTTTGTAATACTCTGTCTTACTAGATATGACACATAGAAAAAAATATTTTCTTCAATTGATACCACATCTGCTTCCTACTATCATCATTAAAAACATTGCTCCCTTCTGATGGGGCAATATAGTTCTTATGCTGTGAAGGATTTTCTTCCCCTACCAGTACCTGAAATCTTCCATGAAAAACACAAGAAGCTGAACTGGAAATGGAGATATGTTTCAGGCTGTACTTTGCTGGAGGTGAGTAGAGGTAAGGCAAGGAAAGGTGAGGTGACAAACTGAAAAACTTCAAAAAGAACATTGCTTTGTCACTTCTTCTACTTAAACTTTTTTATCCTGAGGATTCCTCTCACAGTATGCAAGATACTATGAAACAATGGTAACTCAGAAAAGGACAAAGCCTTGTCAGGTAACCCTTTCCAGCTATTTGGAACAAGCTTATTTAGGGGGGAAAAAATAAATACATAACAAAACCCACCAAAACCAGCAGGGTTCTAAGCTGGACCTTGCTCATACCGCCTGTACATGCTGTTGTTGCACTGGCTATTTCTGCAGAGGACTGACACATTCACAGCCACTTATCTGTGCTGTACTCTGCCCACTACGTCTCCTGGGAGGTGGAATATGCTGGCAGTGCTATTGCTAAGCAGTACTCACATGCACATTTTGACTGCCATCCTCTCATTCAAACAGTTGTCATTCACCAAGGCAGCAAAACGTCCAGTATGCCGATGCTCTAATGAAGGATGAGAGATTGAGGACAGCAATTTCACCGGCAGCATGAGAATAGGCATACTGCTGTCAACTGCCTTCACAGGGAGAGCAAGGACTTATTTGAAGTTTTGCTGTGTGCAAAATCATTTTTTTGCTCCAAAATTACAACAATTATTGAAAAAAGTAGTCAAAGAAACAAATAGTGTGTCCTGTACTATTCAGCAGTTACAGAGACCATCACACAGTTAAGCCTACCCTCAGAAACCTCATATTCCAATTCCTGAAGAAGGATTTTACTACTTTTAATCCTGCATGACACAGGAATAACACCTATGGCAAGGCAGTACCTAAAAACCATCTCTGTCTCTAACTGCTTCCAATTATATGCAGTCATTTTCAGATTTCCAACAAAACATATGCTGATGAATACAGCAGGATTTTACTCCTCCTCAATTTGCCAGTAATAAATGCACCGCCTGAATTAATCATGTTCTTGTCAGGCAATGAAAAACCCAGTAACTGCCAGTGAGCAAGACCCCTGGAGTGCCAGAAACCACGTGTCACCTGAGCGTGCTCAGACACCCAGAGCTATCTTTGGTATCTGGCATGTGAGATGACACATGGAGAGCTGCCTGGAAATTTTCAAGCTGGTCTGTTCCAGTAAAACATTTTTGGGATTCCTGGTATGGACTGCACCAGAAGCAAGGAGCACCAGGCTCTATGAAGGAGAGGACAGGAGCAGCACAGGTCCCCCGTGTTTGCTGCACTGGGTGAAACCACTAAGTGGGCAAACTGGGTCTCCATGTCACGTACCGGCCACATTGCAATGCAAGCTGAATTTCATTAATTCTGTCCCACACTGACAGTGACAAGAAATCAATAGCTATTTATATGTAAATACTAAGTACCTCGATAAAAATATGGTTAAAATATAAAAATGTAACAAGAAAATAAGGTAACATGTAGCATAACATAACATCACTACCTAGTTATTCCAGTTTCTGCCTCTACTTCTATATAATGCCACATGACAGTACAAAGCAATAAAGCCAATATATTTTTATCTATTTTTGCTAAGTAACACTTCAGAACAGCATTTGCAAAATGTTACCTAAGTCAGGTGACCTATAAATACCACAGAGTAATATTTCCATTTACTAATGTTATTTGAACATATGGTTATATTAAACATGCTATAATCTAATCAGGATTAAAATACTGAAGCTAGGTATGTCTCAGGTTGGCTTCTGTATTTTAATTTCCTGTTCTCCTAATTACCCCCTCGATGTAACTAGAAGTTAAGTGTCATGACATTTCTTTAAAAGAAATCAAATTACATTTAACATTTGTTTATGGTCATCACAATATACTTTACTTTCCATAGAAGGCCAAAATAATCATCAGCAAGGTTGGAACTACTTTATGCCTTTGGTCCAGTCAAAGTATATAAAGCTTGAAATCAAATGTCAAAGCTGAATTTTTCTCCACAGTATGCATCTCCAAATGATAGTCTCTCAAAGGGATTATTAATGTTTAATTCTCTCTAGCAAAAGTGCTCCCAAATTTACTCTCTAGTATGGAAACTGACTTTTGATCCTGCTGATATTTCCATAAGTACACTGAATATTTCTCTCAAGCCTTCAGAAATGGTTATCCCTCAGTTAGGAAAAGATAGCTGCTCAATGCCTGTGTAGGATACAACAATTTAGCGTAGTTGTAAAATGTTCTTGCAAAATCATTTTGCCCTATTGCTATTTAAATAAAACAGAATTCCCATAGTTAAGAATGTTCAGGGCTCAAGGGTATGCTCCTAGAGGTTGCTGTTCATCTAAAATCTCAGGGAAGTCATCATGCAAATGCATTTTACTGGTAATACTGCTGACTGCGATGAAAATCAATTTCAATTTTCTTGTACTGCTCTAGAGATTAATCCTTGTACCAAGTTGTCCCTATAAAAAATAAAGGAGGCACCAGGGAAAGTGATTTATTTAAACAGAAACATGGAAGTTTTCACTGATTTGCTTTCTGGAAAATAAAGTGACTTTTGAAAATCACATTTTGTATAAGTATAAATAAAACATATTATCTGCATTATTAAAACTTCTATTTTAAATTATTTTGGAAAAGTCAACTACCTCACTATCCTTTCTCCAAACATTCCAGTCTCTTCTTCCTTTCAATATCTTAACAAATTGTATTTGGGAAATAAAGAGAAGGAGGACAAGACCACCAGAGACTTTTTTAAGATCAAAAGCCCTTAAAAGATGATACACTAACAGGATAAGGATGTTACCTTGCACCAACAATTGATGGAGCTACCTTGCTAGTAGTCAGACAATTATTCAGGACAGCTGAATAATGCTGGGTATCAGGTTTTCTTCTTTATTCCTTGGTGGTATCTGAGATAACAGAAGATAGACCAATGCATGGATTTTGAGCCTTGTTCTGGAAGAACACGAGGCTCAGGGAATATGTGTCTCTAGCCTGTAAAAAACAGTATGAGTTTCTGTGCAACTTAGTCTCAATATGCAATATTAAATTCACATGATAGTAGGCCAAAGATATAAGTCTGTGCATCACCCTGTTCTGAACTACTCCAGAGAGGGAAGCAGCCCTAACAAAGTTCTTGGAAGATGCTGGGGCTCTTCTAAGCCACAGAAGCAGCTGTGACCTGGCCTGCAATTTTTAACACCCTCTTGTATATCCAACCCCACTTTCTTCATAAGGGCTTAGATAGAAATGTTTGGAAAGAAGATCTGTGGTGGTTTTTTTAGAAAGTACTAGGATTATCTATTTCCCAGAGACTCTAGAGATGTCAGAATGTTAGTCCCACCTTGAAGCCAGTGACTTTTTCCTGATACACTAGGAATATCTGTGGGAAACTAGCTTGTGAGATGTGCTATGAAGATGTGAACCCTGCCCAGTATATATACATCCCTTTCATCAAAGTTTCTTTTGAGATTCAGTCATGAAATATCATATAACAGCCATTTTCTAAATATGGGATGTGGAAACAGAGCTGCCAAACATGTGGCTCTTTACAGATGTATGACAGTTGGAAAGATGCCACATACAAGTCTCAAAGACCACTCACAGACCTTCTAAAATCATGTTTTAATAAATCCTTTATTCATATGAATAACTATCAGATTTCTGATGTTATTTCTGAGGGTTGTCCAAGATACATTAAAAGGGCTTTTTTTTTCCACTGAAAATAAGAGTGGCATTGCAGAGAAAACACAATGTAATCTGTGCAGAGAAACAACTGCATCCCAGATGAAGTCTTGCATTCTTGTCTCACTCGCAAGCAAAATATCTTTACCTGTAATAAACAGGAAGACTCAAACCTTCAGGGATATTAAATTATTTTTCTGAATAGCTGAGCTGCAGAGATGATCTCTGGACACAGCTGCAAATCCTGACATACTAGCTGCTTTGCAGCCTTGGCTTACCTCAAAGGCATCTCCCACTGAGATAAATGATGCTGACTGATGCCAGCAATACCACGGAGTATTGCCAACAAAAACCACAACCCACAGGCCAAAGGCAGTACTTGTCACACGCTGCTGGTCATTCACTACCATTGTTCTGTAACAACCTTTACCACTTCCATCTTGTTTACATTTGATGCATTACCTCTTTATTACAGCTGACGTAACTGTGCTACAAAGAATTTCTATTACTGCTTTTCCTTAAAAAGCCAGTGCATATTCTGGCAACACAAAAATACTTGTATATATACGAACACAGTCTCTTCCACTTCCCATCCTCCATTTTTAGGGAGTCAGTTATAAAGAAATAGCAGAGTTGTAACTAGATCACTGCAGCAGATGGTAAGAAATGCAAGACAGCCCGACCCCAAGTTTTTTGCAGAAATTCTGAATTCAGATAGTAGATTTCTTGAAGGTTCTTACTATATTTGAAAAAAAAAATACCTTTACTGACCTTTGTATGCCCAGTTTTTGTACTAGAAGTAAGTACAGCACATTTGGTGACAGTTTGACCAAAGCCCAAAGTAGGCATCCTCAGACTTGTACAGACTACAGACTACACTGTACAGAAGCCTTATGTACATAATAAAGATGACATGTGAAATATCCTACAATCACTATAAGCTTATGGTCAGTGTAGGCATGAGGACTATTCATTAGTTCTTCAATAAATGCAAACTGAGTGCTATGCTCACCAACTGACAGTTGATTACACCTAATAGACAACCCACTAAACTATATTGCCTCTGAAGAATGAGTACACTGAGAAGCAGAAGTTCAAGTTCTGTGATGCCATTTGTCACCGCATGCCTACACCTTCCTTCTTTTACTATTACTATCCCAAATAATTGTCTAAGGTTTCATTAAATTATTTTGACAGACTACACATTTACTGTAAACTATGAAGTATGTAAAATGCAGGCATATGAAGTGCACAGTTTTCCGTTAAGTAAGCTATTTCTCTTCACATTAGATACCTATTTCTCTTCACATTAGATACCAAGATTCACTTCTGGTTTTCCTTTGCTGACTTAGTAAGATACATGGTTCAAAAGAACATACCCCTGCTTTTACACCACCTGTTCAATGGTATTTTCCACTGAGAGACAACATACCAGGATCACATCCTGCACCACATCCAAGTATTGAGAGTATACTTCCCCCTTTGTGGGATGTAAGACTTATTTCTCTCTTGTTTCTCTGAAACAGAAAAAACAGGAATGATCTGTTGCAGGTCACGATGGGGAAAAAGAAGAATTAGGGTTTTTTTGTCCATAAAATAGTATAGTTCTTAGTGATCAATCAACCTGCAAATCACAGACATATACTAGTGAGTATCATACTTCTTCATCTGTTTGCTGCCACACTGCAGTAGGAAATATAAGCCTGTTTCTTTGGATTAAAAAAGCATATGTATGTTAATACACACATTGCACTGTGTTTCTCAGGCAGACAGGAAAAACAAATATTAGCAGATCTAGTAAGGCTTTCAGATATCACCAAGGATCAGGGTGCATACTTTGCCTTCTGTGAAAAAGGCCAGTTTGAGAACTGGTAAAGTGAGCACTCTACAGGCACAGCTAAGTTTTCTCCAGTTTGCATTAAATGGTAACCAAAGTTTTGTTGAGAAGAGAGAGAACTGCATCAATTGTTTTTAAGGCACAGATCCACAGTTAGAGACCAAAGTACTGATCCTTCTGTGGAATTGCTGATACAAGATTATACTTCAGGCATATGGATACTTAAGCAGGTGACTATAAGTTTTACCTATTGAAATGAAATATGTAACCAAAACCATTTTGCTTGCCATCCTACAAAAAAAAATCTAAAATCAGCCCTCAAAAAGGCATAGTTAAAAACTCATTCATGTGCTAGAGAATATTCAATCCATTCTAACCTATCTTTTACCAAGACTATGAGCTAAAGACAGTGGGGATTCAGAACTAATAGGAAAATACAAACAATAGCATGAAGACCATGAAAGAAGAAACAACTTGTGGTTCAAACTGCAAGTGTAACTTTGCTGGGTTAGCCCACAGGTAAAAAGGCAAGCAAAGATAAAGAACCCATGTTTTCTAAAGAGAACTAGGTAACTGCAGTCTCCCAGACACATTTTTCTGTATGTTACCTTCCTCTGAGTCACTGACCAGAGAACAGAGAATCATAAGAAAATAAATCTTATAAGTTGAGACTGTATGTCTGAGCTCAAGTAACCTCTTTCCTTTACAACTGTTTGCTGAAACAGAAACTGCAGTTGCAGAGAGGCTGGCCTAGGTTCTTTACTGCTGCAGTCAGCATCCAGCTCTAGGAGTACAGATCCATACAGATAGATTCATGAAGGAAAGCAATTTTAGGAGTTACTATTATATCACGCTGAGATTCAGCACTCTTGAGTCTAAAGTGCTTGAGAAAATTGCAGCAAGAAAGAAACTTCATTTCATTGTCTGGAGCAGATGTGAAAACAATGAAACCAAATACATTCTGGCAGAATGCCCTTCTACATTTCCTTTCAGCTTTCCTTTCCAAAAAAGAAGTAGCATCACACTGCCAGCTATGCTATTACTCTTAGATTACTCTGCCCACCACATTCATTGACTTATATTTAAAATTTCTCAAAATTCTCCTAAGGAATAAAGTTGATCATTAGACCAAAATGCCCTTTGTATCCTATAGGAACTACTGTGCAGGCTAAACAAATACTTCAGCCATATATGGGTCAATATTTCTTCACAGTATATGTGTTTTTAATCTGAAAACTATGCGGCACTTTCTGGAACACACATTATCCTTTTATAACTTACAAGTCATGTAAGTTGTACATAAGTATAACTTAGCAATCAGTTAATTCAAAATATGCGGAGAAAATTGTGCTCTTATTAAAGATAACACATTAAGAACAGCTAAGCCTGAATACCAGTAAATCAGTGATTCATCCATCATTGCTCTGGAATATATCACATGCTTCTGAGAAGAATGGTAGATATTGACTAATTTGATGATAAACACAATATAATAAATGCCCTATTAAAAGCAGAAAGCATCCAAAAAATTACAAGGCAGTTTCGTTTGTGGATTTTTTTTTCTGAAGTGACAGTTAAGGACCGGTCAATTGTTTTCAGAATCATGCACTTCTATGGGTTGATGTAAAATGGACAGGGTGCTGAGTTACAGTTCTAGTGTCTTGCTAAATCTGGCACATAACATTTCACATTTTCTAGATATGGTAGCCAAATGATTTACTTATATTTATGGGACTGAAATGTACATTTATTTCTTGTATTCACTTACATGTCAGGTACTCATCTGAGCAAGGTCTTCCTTTTGTAACAGTTGCAACCTTTAACTTGGAAATCAACTACAGACTACAGCTTACAGTTCCAAAAGAGTACACTGCTCAGTTAAATTTCCTTTTAGGACATATAGGGTGGTTTTATCTCAATTTCTTAAAAGAAATAGTCAGGGAGAATAGGTAACTTGTTCTTTCATAAAGAAAAGAATATATGAATACAGAAGACTGGCTCCAACATTTCTGATGTTTGTTTTTCTACCTATTTAAGAATTTTGCAATCTGGTATTTATTAGCCTCAGTTATGCATGCGTATTGTCATAAGTGTAAAAGGCTGAAAGATCACATGGTGGAAGTCTACATCTTTTACAATATTAATAGTCTACTCTCTAGAAGGAATTAATGGCATAAATAGACAATCATTACAGTAGCCACTATACACTCGTGGTGGTTTTAGTTCATAAATATATCACTCTATAAAATACAGTGACAAGGGACTCGACAAAATTAACAGTGAGAACACCTGAGATGCAGGTAATGAAAAATCAACATGAACAAGCCTGAAGAAGTCTCATCAAGGACCTTTAGAAGCTCAGCTGCTGGAGACATTTATATTCAACTTATGAGGTGGGGAGGAAGGCAGGAAGGGGGAAAGTGACGAGAGGCAGTGCCCAGCAAAGAAAAATTAATACTACCAAACTGAGCTATGAAGTCTCCACAGTGCTTGAGTAAGCAGTAGGAAAAATCTGTTGCAAAAACAGAACCCCACATTTATATCAGTTACGTACAGAATGCAAAGTCTCCACCCATGATCTTGTAACTGATTTTGAAAGCAGAGACCTATACTGCAGACAGTAGAAGGAGTTTCACATATGAAAAATATCCGCTGTTAGTAAATTACTCATGGCTGAGTATGACTTGACCACATCTCAATATTAGAGACTAAATTGACATTATATTAATGACAATTAAATTCAAGGGTGGAAAGAAGACTGCCTAAATTTTCCTTGCAAGCAAGCTTCAGTATTACTGTGTGGTTTAATGTAAATACTGTACATTTAGCATCCTATCAATTTCCAAAAATGTAAAGGAAAATAATTTTTAGGAGGTGACTTGCTTAAGCACAACATATCACTATGGGGCATAGTGATAATAAAAAGTAGTCCATGCATTTGGAGCATCTTTGAATGCATACAGTAGACCAGATAAACAAAATACATGTGACATGAGGTTTGTATTTGCACATTGACATTTCTCTCACTGTGATGGAATGAGAGATTCTTTAGCTGAAAGTCAATCTTGACAATGTTTCCCCTTCTCAGTTCTGCAAATAACTTCCATAACAAGAGCAATTTAATCTATGAGCACTTTAGACTCTGCTATCTACAACTTCCAATAGCCTGACATGTAAAAAATATTCATATAAGGAGACTGGAATTCTTTGCTTTAATAACAGGAATGCTTAGTCATTTTAAAAGGTCAAAATTATACAAGTACAGTATCCTAGGGACATATGACTGTGCTTTTCAGCCTTTGGAAGTATTAGTGTGGACCTATAAAAGTGAGGTAAAAATTTATGACTTTTTTTTACAGTACTCCAGCATCCTTTTATGAATGTATCTGCTTTTCCATATGGTAGGAGCTTCCGCTCCTTCCAATTTTTTGTATGATCTTAAAAACAGATTATCAAGTTTTATTTTGTTAAACAGATTGTGGATGTAGATGGAATGATTGTTTTTAGAGTACAAAATGAAAAAGAAGTGGGAACTTACAGGTAGATAAGAACAAAAGTTAGATTATCAAGTCACTTTAATCAAGTTTCAATTTATTAAAATCAATTTCTGTAATTAAAAAAAATAAAATTACATTCTTCCTTGATGTTTATCACTAAACATCTTTTGACAGAAAGTCCTAGCAAAGAGAGACTTTTATTATACTCAGCTGCAAAAGTGTGTTTTGATATATCTCTAACATGTTTTACACTTAAACAAGACTTTCCAACCAGCAGTCAATATAAAGTTTTAGGTATATTTACCCAGGTTCATTTGTAACAAGCTGAGGGATGACATGCCAGGGTTAGAAGGATGTGATGACCCTAACCCTGTTGCTCTGAGACATGCTGTGTACACTGGAGTGCACTTGAGGTCTTACAGAGATGGGTCAGGGGTCCTGAGGTAATAAGAGCCAACTGGAGAAGACAGCTGAAATACCTCAAAGGAATTAATGTGCGTTCCTTTAAGGTAACAGGGTTGACAACTCTGTTGAAATGCCTCTACACAAACACATGTAGCATGGGCAATCAATAGGAGGAGCTGGAAGCCACCAAGCTACAAGAAAGCTACGACTTAGTTGCCATAACTGAAACATGTGGGACAAATCCCATGACTGGAGTGCAACCACCAATGGCTTCAGTCTTCACTGGCAACCTCTCTTCCCACACCTCTTGAGTGAATGGACCTCAAGGTAGGGACTAGTGGAGGAAAGTCCCTTCTACTGTAAGAGAAGATCACGTTAAAGAACACCTGCGGAAACTGAACATATATAACTTTATAGGAAGTGATGAGAGGAACCCCAGAGACCTGAGGAAAATGGATGATGTAGTTGTCAAGCCACTCCTGGTGATATCTGAAAAGTCATGGCAGACAGGTGAAGACCCCGGAGAGTGGAAAAAAGGAAATATTCTACCCATTTTTAGAAAGGGTAGAGGAGAGGACTCTGGGAACTACTGACCTCTCAGCCTTACCTCTGTGCCTGGGAAGATCATGGAACAGATACTCCTAGAAGCCATATTAAGGCACAGGGGGGATAGGGAGGTGATTTGAGATAGCCAGAATGGCTTCACCAAGGGCATGTCATGCCTGACCAAGCTAGTGGCCTTCTATGATGGTGTGATTACATTAGTGGACAAAGGAAGAACTACAGATGTCATCTCTCTCCACTTCTGTAAGGCTTTTGACATGGTTCCTTACAACACCATTCTCTCTAAATTAGAGAGATCTGGATTTGATGGATGGACTATGCAGTGGATAAGGAATTGGCTCACACTCAGAGTCGCAGTCAACTGTTCAATGTTCAAGTGGACAGCAGTGATGAAAGATGTCCCTCACGGGTCAGTGTTGGGACCAGTACTATTTAATTACTTCATCAATGACATGGACAGTGGGATTGAGTGCACCTTTAGTAATTTTGGATATGTCACCAAGCTGAATGGTGTAATTCACACATCCTAGTGACAGGATGCCATCAAGAAGGAACTGGACAAGCTCAAGAAGTGGGCCCAGATGAATCTCATGAGGTTCAACAAGGCCAAGTGCAAGTTCCTGAACTTTGACTGAGGCAGCTCCCAGTATCAATACAGACTGGGGGATGAAGAGACTAAGAGTTCTAAGGAGACAGATTTGGAGGTACTGGTGAGAAAAGCATAAGCACAACCTTCCTTCCAGGATTTGAATCAAGAGTTCTCAGCTATCAATCTATAGCTTTTGCCTGACTCCAGTTTACAGTTCCACAAATGGATCTGGCAATTACAACCCATCACAGACAGAGAGAAATGGAGAAAAAAAACCAAAACAATCAATTGAGCCATAGCAGTAACTACTGAGAAAAAGAGAGAACATTCTTGAAACAAGATTTTGAGAAAGAAGAGAGCAGTCAAAGAGGATAGATGAGCAGACGTCCTGCAAACTCACTGTGAAGGTTGCTTGAGGAGTAAAACAACAATAACTTCCAATGATGGGACAGGTTAAAATCTGAATTTGAGAGCAGGTTTCCAGGGAAATCGCAAGAAGACTGAATAAAATTTCAACCAGAGACAATGCCTGGAGAATGAGGCAACATCTACATATGGGAATTGTGGAAAAACAAGTACAGACCAGCTAAAATGGCGGCAGAAAACATGGATTTAAAAAACAGGGAAGGAGAAGAGACAGACTGTGGAAGCCCTGAGGACAGAGCAAGCATGGCCAAAGAAGAGGCGATAAAGGCACTGCCGATGGGTATGAAGATAAAAACTGCAGTCACATCACTTCAGCTTGGAAGAAGTTAATTAAGTTCACATTTCTAAGTTCTTGTATGAGACATGGCATTGCAAATGCATGTGGGTGAGGCAGATTGGTTAAAACAGCTCTGAGATACACTAACCAGCAGTTTCTGGCCTAAACTTCTACAAGATATAGGAGATAGTGCTGTTTAGTCAGTGGGAGCATGAACAGAGAGTCTGCCTGGGAACAACGACACTCTCCAGGGCTACTCAGAAGGAGTAAGCGCAACTCTGAAACAGGCAAGAGGGGTGAGCACAGAGATAAAAGCGTGCATCAAGAACCATGGGGAGTATTTATGACTAAATCAATGGAGAATAGAGAGGGAAGCACCAGAAAGGTTGGGATTGATAAGTCACAGGAGCGACTGGTGAGAAAAGTGAAAAAAAGAGAAAATGGTGAGAAAAGAAACAAGACAAGGTAGAACATAACGAAAAGGATTACTTAAGTGTCAGCTATGAAGAAAAGTGAAAGTGGGACTTCACTAAGATAAGTAAGCCAGGGAGCCAGTCTGCAGTCTCTTCTAGGTCTGCCATGAAGACAGTAGTCAGACAATGGTCTTGAGAAGCAAACAGAAAATGAAGAATGGTGGGAAAGCAACAGAAAAATCTGCTATCCAGTCCATTTGCAGATAATCAGACACTCTGAATGGCTGTAAATCATTACAGCGACATTAAAGTTAATGGAACTGTCTCTTGTGTCATTTAATGCACAGAGCAGAGATTCCAGAATGTTGGCACAGCTGGCTAGCACAAAGGCATCTTAATTGACAACTTTTACAAATACCAGGCAAAAATGCTGGAGGAAAGGTGAAGGATGCTGAAAACTATACTGCAGAAAACAGTTTTCTTGGAGGACTGAAAGTTTAGAAACTTCTAGAAAACAAATCACATTTAATTGAAAGATAAAATACTAGCAGACAAAGGAAGCTGGATGGAGCATTCTCATTTTAACAGAGAGGAAAGGAATTCATACTAAAAACATTTGTTTGAGATTATATGATGCTTTAAGTATTCCCTTTGTAACGTAACACAGCTCTATAAAAAACCTCCTTATATCCATAAAATGTTCTTTTGAAGTTACAAAGATATTCATTACCTGCATGTTACATTTTTCTTAAAGAGAAATAATACAACATAAAACAATTCTAAAAAGAGTATTTCAAGATATTCTACTCTGCATTCTGAGTCTATTTCAAAAGTATCAAGTTTATTTTCATTTTTTCATACAGTATTTCTATACAGTATATGGAAATTAACATGCTGATAGTTAACAACATGTCAATTTTATGTAATATAATGTAAACCATAGTAATATTTTATTGGACTTTTGACATGAAAAGTGAAAAAGAAGATTGTTCAAATGAATTACACACTTTTTTACTTTCTTCAAAGTTCTGAAAATATGGTATTTTTACTGGAATTGAGTATACTGTTATCAGTTACTTCCTGCAGTTACACAGTGAACAAACAAATGATGACGAAAATTCTCATAAAATAATACATGGTGCGGAAAAATGTGTTAACTTTTTAAATGTAGTTAAATTTTTAACTTTTTAAACTATTTTTTAAATCACTAACAATAAAACAATAATATGCATGGTAAGTTATAGAAATGAAAAATACCGCAAGATTAATTCTCAGTGTGCTTCCTGGCAGTCACACTCAAACCATTCATCACAGAGGTAACTGTAAGATATTTCCTATTATAATTTCACCTTTCTATTTACTCATATAACTTCTCAGGGGCAAACTTCTTCTCTACTTACTGTTGAACATATTTTTTTTGCAACTTCTCTTCAGAGAAAGAATGTATCAAACTCTTCTTAAAAATAGAAATAAAAGTATTTTAACATTCAGTGTTTTTTAATATATTAACTCTGCCCTGCTGAAACCACATCTGGAGTATTGTGTTCAGTTCTGGGCCCCTCAGTTCAAGAACGACAGGAAATTGCTTGAAAGAGTCCAGTGCAGGGCCACAAGGATGATTGAAGGAGCTGGGTCTCTTTAGCTTGGAGGAGACCAAAGGGTCACCTCATTCATGTTTATAATTTTGTCAAGGGCGAGTGTCAGGAGGAAGGAGCCAGACCCTTCTTAGTGACAGCCAATGACAGGACAAGGGGCAATGGGTGCAAGTTGGAGCATAGGAGGTTCAATCTGAATATGAGGAAAAACTATTTTACTCTGAGGGTTACAGAGCACTGAACAGGCTGCCCAGAGAGGTTGTGGAGTCTCCTTCTCTGGAGACATTCAAAACCCGCCTGGACGCGTTCCTGTGTGACCTAGTCTAGGTGATCCTGCTCTGGCAGGGGGATTGGACTGGATGATCTTTTGAGGTCCTTTCCAACTCTTAACATCCTGTGATTCTGTGATACTTCGAATTCTCACTGAACGCTGATGTTCATGAGTAGTTCTAAAGGAGAAAAAAAATAAATTTCTCCCTTTTTCCTCATGATCACACCCAAAGAGAGGACAAAGATGGATGCACAGGCACGGCATCACCAGTGAGGCTGTGGTGCTGCAGGCTAAGCATGATGCTGTCATAATCCTCACTTCCCCCAAACACCAGCACAGCCACCCCTGGTCCCACAAAACCTTTGAGCATGGTGATGTCAAATCACTGCGTTTGCACCCATCACTATATAAGGAATATTTTTTAAAACAAATTTTTTCCAGGCGCTAACCAAATATACTCAGGCTCTATTTTGCTTGTCAAACTTGGTGTGGCTTTCTGTCAGCCCTGCCATACAGAAAAGGCGCAGAGTACTCTGCTGCCCTTGGTCATCTGCCCTCTACCACAGCTTCATCCAAGCCCCAACAATCACTCTGAAACTTTTTTTCAACCAACCAAGCAATAATCCCAAAACTGTGTTCCAACTGGAAAATGTTTGAAGGTTGTATGGTTTTATGGAAATTTTTCAAATTTTCCTATGCAGAGAAACCTGAATAACTAAACAACTATACTAGTTCAAATCACTTATCTATAAAAATGTTGTATATAAACGTAGCTTTTTAAAAGGCAAAATGTGTAATTATCTTACAATATATTTGGCTGAGTTTCTCAGTCGTTTTCTATGCCACACCATTAAGAAAATGGAAAGACAGAGCCAATACCATGGCATGGATTTTTTCAGAATTGAAACTTTTAATAAAAAAAAATCATTAAATACAATTGACCATTAAAGAAATATTCTGAGAAAATATGTTGATTGTTGTGGTTCACGACAATGAAGAACAGGATCAAACTCAAGGGAATAATTCTGCTTTAACTCCAGAGGTAACAGACTCAGCAGGCTTATACAAATAATGTAAATTAAATGCACATCTTTCAAACATGGCTAAGAGGCAACAATCTGAGACTCAAAAAAGGCTTAAACCACTTAATCTAAATCCTCATGCTACACTGTCTTTAAGCTTCTTCTGTGGAGGAAAAGCTGCAAGGCCAGCTTGAACTACATAAAATCAAAAAAACAATCAATCAATCAAAAAAGCTTACTCCAAAAAACAACCTCCCAAACCCTACATCTTAAAAATAAACCAAAATACTAATGAGCAGACACGAATAGGGACAAAGCCTGAAGCACTGAAGAAATAATTGGAGGTAGGTCGGTGTTTTTACATCATTGCTTCACCTTCTTCTGTCCTGAGCTGTTGCCACTGCTTGAAGCAGTTCCAGTTCATCTTGCTATTGAAGGCACCAATACTGGAACTGCAAAGGGTTTCTCTCATTTTTATTTTTATTTTGCTTTCATTCTGTGTCCTCTAAACTCACATACTCGTTACTTCTTAACTCAGAAAGACACTTCTTCTCTTGAAACCTCTGTGACTGTGAGTGTTTGTGCATGGCACATTATTTTTCAGAAATTAGTTAATTCATTGGTTTGGCTTGTCATTATCTGTTATACAGGGCTAGACAAAATTTGCCTCCTAAATAAAACACAAGCAATAAAAGTATTAATTGAAGTCACAGCACTGTGTCCAATAATCTGTATTATGCTGCTCAATGTTAATAAACTTCCATGTTTGTTTAACATATTGGTCAAGGAAAACGCTAAAGGTGGGAAAATAAAGAGAAAAATATATTTTGAATACACCTTTTCTTCTCCTCCATTTATGGAGGATAGCTCCAGCCATCTGGAGCTCTGTGGCTCCAGTTTATGTTCTCCTAGGAATACATTTTCCAAATCAATACTTGTGAGATTAACTTTTTGCCTGAATATGATGAAAATGAACATATCATAAGTCACCCTCACATCCTTTTCTGAGGGGAAGGAATGACTCAGAAAAGAAAAAACAAAATCACCACCAACAAGAAGCGCTCCTTTTTTTTCATTTCCCTATTTACTTATATTCTGCAATGTTTAAAATTTTTTAAACTTTTGACACCCAGGAGATCAGAGTAAAGACAGTAAAGGAAGGAAGTATTTCTTTTCCTTGTAATGGTACAAACTGTGAGGGCTTTTTGGCAAGCACAGCAGGAGCAAGTGACATGAAAAAAACTGACCCTGACTGTGAGGGACAGGTATTTCCTGTGACCTCCCAACTCAATAGGAGCTGGGGGTAAGACTCTTATGCTTTAGGGGCTGGAATGCCTTTATACAGAATATTCCAAGGGTCTCATAATATTATGCATGCACAAATCCTGCACACTGTTCTCATCTTCATGTTGTGAACCAGGAGACCAAGAATATTTTCAAACCTGGGCTTTTCAAGTTATGTCTATACTGCCATGATGTATGAACTTGCATGCAAAAGTAAACCGGCATACCTTTGCCATCAGTAACTGAGATGCAAACTGCGCAATGAGGCTGCAAACTAATAGAAATTTACATAATTAAATACAAAAAAGCTGAAATGCTATGCTATGATTTAAATGAAGGTAAAATAAACAGTTATGCAATGATTAAATTGATCTGTATTTTAAAACTTGAAAATAGGAGAGCAGTCAATTAATATGGTTGTAGCTTATCAGAAGCAATTATCAAAAGAAAACAATATCATAAATGTATTTTCTGTAATGAAACTGTATTTTAGTCATTCAACAAAATTCAGCAGAGAGGCTGTAGCTGACCATATTACCTAACAAAAAACATAAGCTAGAGAAGAAAAAAGACTTTACTACATCCCCTTAGGAAATGAACTTGCAACCTGATGGTCATAAGGGAGACACGTCAGTTAATTAAATAGCACAATTGGAAAATTCATGGGTTAATTTGTGGGTATGTACAAATCCTCACTCTGAAATCTAATTTGCTTTGTAAGCAATCAAAGATAAGGCAATAATTTTGCAGCTATTATATAAACAGACATTATATTCTAACGTGAGCATCTGCTAATCAATTACACACTCTAGCAGCATAGTTTTTCTCCAGTAAAATTCCTTTTAGGTTTGTGGTTTGTTTTTTGGGGGTTTGGTTTGGTTTGGTTTTTTTAAATAAAAAGCACTGTGAGGAAGGAAAACTTACAAGCATACCTTTAACATAGAAGGCATTGGCCAAAACTGAGCCGGTATACTCTTACTACAGATTTCCAGAAAGAACTTTGTCAGAATTACAAATGACTAAGCTCTAGTACCTCAGGTTTTTTTCCCATTACATTAACAGATCTTTGGTAAGTAAATAAGTTCTTATGTTTGTTTACATCATGTAGAACTAATGGATATAGCAGCAAATAGCATCAAACAAGATAAGCCACTAAGAGCAAAAAATTAATTTTTCTTTTGTTCCTGGAAAAAAAGTAATAGCTTTAACAATTAAAAATATTGTTAGGAATTTGCGTAATTAGGCTGCACAAGGCCTTTTAAGTCTATTTGAACAAAAAAATACACTATTACATTTTGATTTGATAACCTCTATTTTTTGGTACAAAAGTTCTGAATAAAAGGACAGGAGGTGGATGGTTGCAGTTGTAATGGCTTCAAAAACTGGTACATGTTGTTTTACATTTATTGTAGACTCTGAGGCAAAATACAAGCTTGAGACATCTGTGGGCATCCCTAAAGGCTGAGGCTCTAAAGAAACTTCACCCTGAGAAACTAAAGTGCCCACAGATATAAGACACACTCAGAATCAGGCAGCCATTGGACAAGAGGCTTGGAAATGATATTTTTAGACTAATTTGACTGAACTGCACACAAGCCTTCACACAAGCCTCTATTTAGATCCAAGTCAAATTTGTTAGCTCTTTAATAAAATACTTACATAAAAGAGATGGCAAAGTCAAAGGTAATACATCTTTCAGCCTAGCTGTTGGGAGAGTATGACAAAAAACCCCAACATTTGCTTCTTTTTGTTTTCTTCCAAAATAATAAAAACGAATGGGTAATATCCTTTCGGAGCACATTAATTGTCCAGTGGGGTTCTGCTCTGCGGAAAGCATTCTTTAAAACATATCAGCAAAGTACTATGAACTGCATTTAAAGCCAGTACTCTAATTACTTTTTTCTCTGGCATTTCAGAGACTCCATAAAGCTAAGGGTAAAAATAAGTTTCATTAAAAATGTTATAAAAAGTAAAATTGCAGGAGGATGCAGCAGACCAAAAAGCATATTAAAGACAGTAAGTCCTTTACAACCAGTTAAAGTTCAGCTAAGGCAATGCCTCTGGCATAGCCTGTGCAAAGGATTCCACGTACCAGCCATGACTGCAACAGAGAGGAAGGCAGCTCAATCCATCTTCATTTTACATTAAGAAACTAGATTCCAGGGGATTGCTTGACTCAATGTCTAGTCCTTTGCTGAGGCATACTTACCTCCAACATATTCTTCCTGAGGATTGAGTTTCTCCTTAAAGGTAGTCAGGGATTTTTGTCTGCATTATCCTAACCAAAAGGATATCAGAACCGCAGGGACAGTGCTGCACAAACTAGTTGCCGTACACAACATGTCAGAGTCATGAAACTCACCGCACATGTACTCTGAAGTCCACTACAATATTTATCTTTCATGGATATCAGAACAAACATGTGTTACCACGTGTTGGTGTTGGATGCAAGTAGCCATCTCAGTGCTTACTGCCCACCCGATGCAATAATATTTAAATCACACCACATGGCCTTCTCTGTATGTCTCCTCCTTGCATGTTTGCTGTGCAATCTTTTGTCATCCATTAAAATCTCAGTAAGCCTGGAGCAGTTTAGGTTCACCAAGAGACAAAAAAACAAGAAATCAAGCACTAAATCTTAACTATCCCCTCCACTGTGCTTTAAAATCTAAAAACAGATGTGTGATACTACAAATTCAACTTTTGAAGCTTTGTGCTCTTCCTCTGTCAGATGACTTAAGAGAAAGACAACTACTTGACAAAGTTTTACCTATTTTATATGAAAAATCAAAAGCTAAGCTAATCCTGGCTAGGCAAAAGCACATTTAATCACAGAAGCTAAAAAAAACATTATCCAGTGGGGACAACTTCAAAGGACTGTCTGGAAGGAGAGAGAGCTGGAAAATGCTGTAAGTAATTGCAAATAGCACTATATGGCCACTTTGAAGAATAAACTGCAAAATAAAATCAAGGATGGCAACTTAGCTAACTTAATAAATACTGAGGGTCATAGTGTAAGAGTTTTGAAGACAGCACAGATGTGACTTAGGATCTTTCTACAGTGCCTTGAGATCTTTCCTCTTCCAGAAGTAATTAATTCATGTCCATGGCCATGATGTAAGTTCCACAACTCAAACCAACTCATGCAGCCCTATTTGTAGTTACCTACAAAAACTAAGTAGAAATTTCTTATGTTTCTTTGAGATTCCATATGTTTGCAATGCTACTTGATATGTTTTCTTCTGTGTTTCTTTATTCAAAGGATGCCTAACTGTGTCCTAACTTCATGATAAGACCACTACCAAAAAAAGCATACTTCCTGATGAGGTGAATATGCATGACTATGTCATGACATGTGGACTTAACACTGTAACAGCAAAACTTTGAGATGAGGAAGAGTGTTAAAAAGCGAGAGAATAACTCAAAGTACAAGAACCCTCACAATTAAAAGACAACCAAGACTCAATGGCATGAAAGACACAAATCTTCCTCAATGTCCTTCCACTTCTCTGTTTCCATTCACTCTTCTGCCTCCCCCTACTAAATTACTGATTGTGAAAATAACAGGTGAAATTGCTGATTACTTTAGACACTTCTTCATTCAGGTTTAAGGAGAAGTTTTCTTTGCTTTCTTTATCTCCATCTCAATACTGAAAGTATTATTTTACTGTTGCTTATGCAGCCATTTGTATCTATTTTTTAATCTAAAATGAATATGGAACTTTATGTGTAGGCTTAGCATGACTGGTTAAAACGGAAACCAAAAGAGAAGCCAATAACAGAAAAAAATAGCTTGGTTTTTCTCTTCCTTTCTCCTGCTGCTGCTATTTACACAGTATCTTAAGTTCCTAATAATTAAAAATCATGGTTCAGCTGCCTCTCCCCCCGAGACTGATTTACAAGCAAGTCAAGCTTCTTTTCTTTCTAGCTATGAAGTTTTAAGAAGACACACAGAGCACTTTAAAACTTATTTCTCTATATATGCTTTTTATTTACCTTTTTTTTGGAAAAAGAATAAGAGTCTGCAGAGGTCCCTGCTGACTGGAAGCTAGCCAATGTTATTTCAGTTTACAAGAAGGATGAGAAGGAAGACTCAGGAAAGCACAGATCTGTTAGTCTTACCTCAGTGCCTGGAGAAATTATCGAGACATTTATACTGGGTGCTACTGAGCAGCATTTAAAGAACAATGCAACGGTCAACATGGGTTCACAAAAGGAACGTTTAACTAATTTATATCCTTCTACACACCTGCCTCATGGATAAAGGGAAGGCAGTGCATGTAGGTTTTTCTGGATTTTAGAAAGTAAGGCTTTTGTTACTGTCCCTCACAGCATCATTTTGGACAAGCCGTCCAACTGTGAGATGACTGGGTTCATGGTCTGCTGGGGAAAGAACTAGCTGAACAGCTGGGCTCAGTGTTGTAGTGAATTGGGCTATATCTGACTGTGACCAATCACCAGTGGTGCTCCTCAGGGCTCAATTCTAGGTCAGGTTCTGTTCAAAACTTTTATCAATGATCAGGATGCAAGAGCTGAATGCACCATTACCAAGTGTGTTGATGATACCAAACTGGGAGGTGCTACTGATTCTCAATAGATGAGAGGCCTTGGAGAGGTATCTGTACAGATTGGATGCCAGATTTTGCACTTGGGATGTAGTAACACAGGACACAAGTATAAACAGGGAAAGGACTGGCTAGAAAGCAGTACTGCAGAAAGTGGTCTGGGGGTGCGGGTCAACAGCAGGCTCAATATGAGTCAGCAGTGTGTCCTGGCACCAAGAGGGTAAACCACATTCCTGGGTGTATCAAACACAGCATGATCAGCCAGTCAAGAAGTGGAGATTAACACAGTGCATTTAGTATTGGTACAGCCTCACCTTGAGTGCTGTGTGCAGTTCTGGACCCCACAATTTAAGAAGGATGTGGAGGTCCTTGGATGTGTCCAGAGGAGGGCAACAAAGCTGGCAAAAGGGCTAGAAGAAATGTCCTACAAAATGTGGCTGAGGACTCTGGCTTTGTCTAATTTGGAGAAAAGGAGGCTGAGAGGTGACCTCATTGTTCCCTACAGCTTCCTGAGGAGACGAACTGGAGAGGAAGGTGTTGGTCTCTTCTCCTTGGGACCCAGTGATAGGACACATGGGAATGGCTCAAAGTTGCATCAGGAGAAGTTTGGACTTGATCTTAGGAAACATTTCTTTACCAAGAGGGTGGT
>NW_010187462.1:0-684 GCF_000695765.1 Mesitornis unicolor | reverse complement strand
TTCTGTGATTCTGTGATTCTGTGATTGCCACTGCAAATTCAGTCTGACAGATGAAATGCAGCAAGTGGAGATAGGAAAGAGAAGCAAATCACAAGGAGAAACCTGAGCGATCTCCCCTAAACAGTGGGGCAGGGCAACATGAGGAGGATCCCTGGAGGGGACTGAGGAATAGGAGAAGGTGGCAAGGAAAGCTGATGTTCATCAAATCCCCCTGCGTCTCGCTGCACCAGCGTCTATGCGCTCAGCATCTTGTTGCTTCAGCGTCTTACTGCGCGGTCCCAGCAAAGCGGCAGTCCGGGGTCCCGGTGCGACGTCCTGTTGCTATGTCCCTGTTCGGGTGCCAGTTGAGGCGGTTGGGGAGCTTCAGAATACAAACACAGTCTCCATAGGAGTATGGTGAATGCTTCTACTTTATTGTGAAACACAGGCATATCTATATATTACAGAGGAATACCTGCGGCATAATATTATTGGTTCAACTATTCGCATTACGCCTCTTATAATGATTGGTTAGTTATATTGCTAACAGCACGCTTTGGTTTTTGCAAGCCTTGCGGTTTCTCTATATCTTTGCTTTAGCTTACTTTCTCACTGTCTCTTTGTTACCTATTTCCTCGGTTCCAAACCTTCCTTTGATACTTAGTTTTACATTACCCAACTGTCCTTGGACACAGTGCCTTTCTC
>NW_010187461.1:0-3082 GCF_000695765.1 Mesitornis unicolor | reverse complement strand
GGAAATCTCAGAGAAATTTTGCAGGAAGATGGGATATTGAACTCTATAGGATTTTACCATCTCTTATTTCTATGATTGGACAAAACTACAGGTAGCAGCAGAACTTGGACTCTTCTGTGCACTCAGAGTACACTCAGTTCAGTTTTGTTAATGTATTAATATGGAGTTTGCTTAGAGCTTTGATTTTGTTATAAGCAGAAGTATATGCATCTCCCTTTCCAGAAAGGATGGGATGCAATCTCAGAGTGTTGTAAAGATGAACACCCTTCTGCTATGTACAACAATCTGGAAAACTTATCTTCTGAAGAATTTGGCAATTCTGCTCACAACAGGATTTGAGGTGTCTGTAAACATAATATGAGAATCACAGGTATGGCGTAGTATACGGAGTTTCTGATCAAAACTACATGCAAAACCACTCAGATCCACCAAGCCTGAAACTGTCCATCATGGGCATCAACCCTTCTGCACCTAGGGAGCTCCACACAACAGGGACCTCTGCTTAAATCCATGGGGACCTCAGGAAAATTCCCCAAAAATTTCATTCTGACGTAAACATCATCCTGTTACAGAGTTCGCTTTCCGGTTTATGCAATACCCAGAGACACTGCGGGAGAGTAAGTTAAGGTTGCTGGAAAAGCGCGAGAACTCTGCGTCCTTGCTTTGTGTTTTGCAGTCAGAGCAATTATGTTATATCAATGTTGTTGGAGGGGGTTATGCTGTAAATTGACACAAGGGTCTGCTACAATGAAATCTTTCTAAACATGAATATGGATTTCAGCAGCATTTTCACTCACTAAATTACTTTGCAGATGGGCTAATAACCTGAGGTTAAAATAACCTCTGTTAAATAAGCTCTCTCAGGGAATAAACAGGCTACTTTTTCTTGGTCAGAAAGACCAACTGATAATAGAGTTTAACACTGGTAAGAGAAAAATGGAGCTGTGATCAGTTTAGGTCACAATGTCCTTAGTTTAAAATAAACTTTAAGTTATATTCATATGAATGCTAAAAAAAGTCTTTCCAATGCATGACCACAAATTAGCAAGGCAGTTGCAAAAGATAATGATTTAGCTACATGGGATGCAAACTTGCATTTCCAGTGATATTTGTAAACAAACTCATTTGCTGAATCTCTCCTCTGTGTGCTTTAATTGTTGTGCTCTAACTATTACTACTGATAATACCAGATATTGTCACAAGCTGCACCAGAAAGCTGAGGATCCCAGTCTTCTCCATGCAAATCAATAGGAAAGTTGGTACAGGGAGTCCTACATCTACAATTGTACAGAGGAACAAAAAAGTTCCTTTTAGCTATTACTGATACTTTACATCAGAATATTATTAAAGATTTTGGAAAACAGAATTTTAAATCACCTCTAAATGTTATCCTACCATCAGAAAAAGAGGTATGATTAGAATATGCTTTCATTTCCCTCTCTCCTGTTGCCTTTATCATGAAATACCATTCCTCTTACAAGAATGTTTTCTTATTCTAAATTTTCACTTTGTGTACAGTATTTAATAAGTAATAATTAGTGAATTAATATATTTATAATACAATGGAACATTAATCTTTTCGTTAAGTCACATCATTTTTCTGTTAACAATAAAAATGCTTTGTTATAAGTCATACTATCGTGAATGAACATTGCCTCTATCACATCATTTAATTAATGGCTGAGCTCTCCTTTTTCCAAAGGAAACTACAGCTGGAAAATAAAAATAAAATCAGTAAACAAATGATTTGTAACGAACATTTTTGTATTATTTCCTTTCTACTATCAAAATTATATCTGGTTAAATGGTTTACAAAAGAAATAAGCACGGCATTTGGTTTATCGGATGAGATCAACATGCCAGTTCAGCTTTTTTGACGTGTAAAATTTGAGTATAGAAAACTGGGTTATAAGAGTTTGAATACTAACAGCTCTTGTTGCTTTCCAGCTTTACTCAATTGGTTTATTTACCATAGCATACAAGTTATATGCAATAGACAGAAAATGTGAGCTTAAAAGCTTTTTCCTGCCTAATGAACATTGAGTTCACAGCCCCACTGTTCAGATCTAGCATGGAATAAGAAATAAAATAATAAAAAAACCCCACAGCTTTATTTTTTCCCCCTAATGAGCAAAATATGGGATCAATATGTCTGTGCTTTCCCTAACACAGGAGCCAGTAGATGTTATCTCACCGACTGTGAGCAATGGTGATGACAGACTTCAGGGAAAGGGACTGACTCTCTGAAGGCCTTTACTCGTAAGGCATCTTAATTTTTTAGTTAAACATGTTGAGATCTGGGCCAGACTCATATTCTCCAGGTGTGTCTGCTTTAGAATCTAAATCCTTAAACAGCTAAAGAGGGTTTTAACTGTGTTGCAGAGTCTAAGAGCAAAAGTATCTTGTGTGTTAAATTTCCACTGGTCCATCTATCTCCTGGGATACAGATGAGTGCTTGCAAAGAGAGAGGAGAAAAGGTAGCAGGTAGGAGTGTAAGACAGTAAATTATAACATTAGTTCCAATAAGTTCACCTGAGACTGTTTTAGTATAACATCTAATTCAACTTTAAGGAAAATGAATGAGTTTGAAAAAGATATTTATTACTGTTATACTGCTTTTGTGGGTTCAGAAAAGTAGTCTTTTTCAGCTGCACTGGCACAAACACAAGCAGAAGGCACCAGATTTCATCCTTGACTTGGTTTTATTGTTTCATCCATTATTTTTATTTTTGCTGCAACCTCCATCTTCTTTCCAAAAAAAGTAAGGCTTAAAAAGTTGATCTTTAAATCTGATTTTATGACATGTGGCATTGGTAGATCAAGAATATATAGAAGAAAAGGTTTGTATCACCTGCCATGGAAAAAATACCTTATTGTTTGTGACTCCTGCCAAAGAGAGCTCCTTTTTGGCCACCCATCACGCCAACGAGATTTGGCAGCTTTGATCAGGCCTTGAGAGCCTTTCACAACGGGGCTTTGTCAAACCTGTCCCTTCGCTGCCCACAGTGTCACACGTTTACCAAATTCCCTTTTTGTTGCCCACATTCGGGTTTGCAGGCTCAGACTCAGCAGTAACTCGCAC
>NW_010187460.1:7058-12177 GCF_000695765.1 Mesitornis unicolor | reverse complement strand
CTGAGCTGGCCCCAGGGCTGGCCGTACATGCTGTCTCACTGCTACCAAACAGGCAGCCCAGCTTCTCAGGGCACAGGTGAATTTCTCCTTTCCTCTGCAATCACTTGTGCTCCCTGATCACACGCATCTGATTTCATTTCATGTCTGATGAAACTCAAAGTCTCAATAGGAAGCCTTGTGGAGAAAAGCCACATTTCACCTGGTGTCACACCAGAACTATTACAACCAGCCGGTTTCATCTCCTTCCTGTTTAAGCTCATCAAATGGCATCGGGAGTGTTTGCGACTGACTCTCCCCATCCACTTCATTACAGTCCCCAGCTTGCAACAAAACCTCAGCCCAAAAGACTTTCCTATAAATATATGTGTGGTTTTGACTATTTCACACCACTCTGACAGCAAAGATGTGCAACAAGCACCTTGCCACATGATACATCGGTGATGAGGAGGGGGTATTTGGGCTGATTAACGGATGCTGGTTGAAAATGAATTTACACTTGAGTGCCGTCAGACTTACAGCTGCTGACAACAGTAACCTATGCATTTCAGAGGGCAGCGTTTCATCAAATGCTCCTCAGGTACTCTGGAGTGGATTTATGCAGCTGGCAGTAATACAGCGCAAAATGTAAGGTAAACAGGGTGGAAAGTAAATCACTAACTTTCCCCGAGTAAATAGAAACTCTTCACACCATGGTTGGCACATGTAAATGGAAAAGGATGAGGTATGCGTGGCTCCCCCCTGGGGCTGAGGGGCTGTGTCTGGAGCAGAGATGTGTGATCCTGTGGAGTGAGAGGGAAGGGATGGCATCAGGAGTCCCTGCAGGGACCCCTGCCCTGCTGCAGGGCCCAAAGCACAGCTCCTTGTGGGGTGTCAGCCCTCCTTGAGGATGCTGAAAGGGTGAAAGGGAGTCCCCTGAGGGAGTGCAGGGCTGTGTCACCTGTGTGTTCATGTGAGCATCCCTTGAAGCACCAAAAAACTGCCCCACCTTGGAGCTGAACCCACTGGTGATCCCGGTCTGGACCAGCTTTCCCCCTCCTCTGCTCTCTTGGCCCTGCACTGTTTGACCTCCATAAAACCCTATGGCGTCCACAGGATCAAACCTGCCTACTGCAGCTCCCCTCTCAACCCAAACCTTCTTCCTTCACCTCCTCCGAGCCAACTGTCTCAGAGAATCAGGTAGGACCTGATTAAGTAGCAGTGATTTTGCAGGAGAAATGAGGGATCCTTCCTCTGCTTTGACATCAGGCAGGTTTCTGGACACTAGGCCATGAATTACTCCAGCATGGGCAAGAACAGATCCAGCCCAGGAGTTTCATTTCTACCTCCTTGTCTCTGTCTGATTTTGTCGTTATTTGAAGTATTTTGGGGGCTGCGAGAACGTTCCCCATTATGTGTGTATCACTAGCTTTTTCTCTTTGTAGTTATGATTTAATAATTTCTGAATCTGTCACAATCAGTGTTGAAAAGAGCGTGGCTGAGTATAATGGAATAATTTGAAAAGAAATGTTAAAGCACGGGAACGGTCTGAGCTCTTCTCAGCAGATGCAAAGTGAATAATATTTAGGGATGTGTTTATAAATCAGTACACCCTTTAATTAAGCAAAACATTTTGCTAAGAAAGAATTAATTAGCAATTCATGGCACAAGGCCTGGCCTATTATCAAAGAGCTTGTACACGATAAAGCACAATTGCTTGTGTGTCTTTAGAGCTAATTATCAGTAACTTGTTTTATTTTTATTTCAAAGCACCTTGTAAAGAGAGAAGATAAAGATCTACATGAGGAAGGGTGAGCTGATGGTTTGGCTTTCCCCTGGCTCTCTTTCAAGCTTGTACTAATTGCCATGAGTGGAAAGGAGCCAGTGTGCAGGACCAGGACTGGGGAATAAGGGATGGAGCATTGCTCTAATCCCACAAGAAGCAGGATGGAATCAGCCCTTTGCTGATATGGGCTCATCTCATGAATTCACATCAGTCATTTTAAAGTCTTGCTTTCTCCTCTGTAAAGCATGGACAGCAGCACTGCTGGCCTGGCCAACGTTTGCTGAGGATGAATGTGCAAATCTATGAGATGTTTGGTACTGGAGATGAGGCAGAGAAGGACCACAAGTAGATGGGAGAGAGTTGGTGGTGGTGGAGGGTCTGGGGGTTTCCAAAGCAGCTCCTCAGCATGCAGAGCCCAATGCACACCTGGGCTTCAAGAAGAGGGAAAGCTGCCTGCTCCATCAGAAACCCAAAAGAAATGACAAAAGGGGCCTCAGCTCCTTAACTGGTGAGGAGGATGAGGTGGGGACGTTGCTGTAAAAGCTACAAATTTTTGTCTCTCTTGGGCATGTGCCAACACAAGAGCTTAAGCAAGCCACACTGGCACAAGTGACAGGATTATGAGCAGTTTCAATCTGATGCAGATGGTCTTCCCATTTGCTTCCTTGTTTAAACAGCAATTTGGCAAGTTTGTCATTCATAAAGCTTTTATAGCGCTCCATACGCTGCTCCCCTGTGGCCCACTAGGAGCTGCCTGGATGTTTGTCGATGCCTGGAAACACGCATTAGTCTTTAATGAGATTGTACTCATATTGTTTCCTTTGGTCAGAGGAGCCTTGGGAATTCCATGCTATAGCACATATTTCCACTTTAAAAAATACAGCTAATCACCAAAGTGTCGCTCCGACGCTCGACTAACAGCATCACCAACCTTGGTATCACATACAGTGGTTACAAGGGAAGAAAGAAGGGCTTTGAGATCTACCATGAGCAGAGAAAAAGCCACCTGGAGCCACTGGTGATGCTCAAAGCAGAGGAGATGGAGGTGGCTGGGGACAGGCGGCTGATTTGCGATAGACAGGGTAGAAGATGTCACCCTTTGTGATATGAGGAGAGGCCGAGCACCCAATCAGGGAGTGATGTGGTTCAGCCTCAGATACCTTGGATAAGCTGTTCATTAACTGGGCAGATGAACTGCAGGAATACTAAACAGCTTTGTTTGCCCACTACCAGTATCCAAGCAAGGCACAATGGAAACCTTATCAATTAATAGCTTTCATGTGGTTTTGCCAAGTGTAAAATAACAAGGCATCATGGCTTGTATTGGCACAAGCTCCTTAGATCTTAAGGCAAGCAAATATTTAGCCAATAATTCTGATCTTCTTTATGGCAACAAGATGCTTCTTTGTTCTTTATCTGTTTACTTAAGTGTTTTTAGTTGCGGGGATAAGACACACCAGGATATCAGACTTTAATCCAACCTCTTCTGTAGTGGAGCATTCAATGTCTTTGCAGGGACTCGGAAGAAAGACTTTGGCCTTTGTACAGCGGATTAATTAGTCTGTAGCCATCACCTCTAGAGCCACCTGTCCTCATGCACACCAGTATCCTTATTGCTGTATGTGGGACCTGCTGCCAGAAGTAAGGTTTATAGACAAGGACTCTTCATTTATTTTTCAGTCCCCTCAGAGGAATCCCATCCTGTCCCAGCATAGATCAGTGTTATGTAGATGCCTCACTCTATGATAAACACTATAAATTTTAATGCACATACTTACTCAGTTATGTAGATGCCTCACTCTATGATAAACACCATAAATTTTAATGCATATACTTACTCAAAAAGAGTGTTTAATGGTGCTTGCAAGACAGATGTGAAAACAAGGCAGCAGGGAGGCAGCTGGAAGTCAGACAACTGGGACAGGTTCCCATAGACTAAACTTGCTGTGGTACCTCAGACAACTCATTGAACTCTTCTGATCCTGTTTCCTCAACATCTCATAAGATAAAGCAGTCAGGAGTAGGGGAGGAGCCCTAAGCAGCAATTAGTTATATAGCATGACACCCAGATGATGGAAGACCGAGTTTCACCCAGTGACATTGGTGTTGGCAGTTAATCCAGGTTCATGGCAGGGCAAGACAGAGTGATGCTCTGGACTCCAAATCAGCCAGTTTTGGAAGGTAGCGACAGCCAAGCGCTGGGTGGGCTTTGCAAGGATGTAAGAACAGTTGTACTGGTAAAAGTGGCCAAATGTTCATCTGGTATCCTGGTTCCAACCATGGCCATGACCAGAAGAAGGACATCAAGGGTGGCACACGGTGTGATACCAACCTGTGGTGGAGCCCTGAGGTGCGGGGACAGTTTGGCACAATCCCTGATGGTAGCTAAGGGAGGGCAGCACTCCCATGGGTGGTTTTGGCTGCGTCTGCTCAAGTTCTGTGCACCAAAAGGGGCTGGGAGGGTGAGAAGATTTGGAGAAAGCAACTTTTGAACTCTGACACTCAAAGCTGCTCTCAAATTCTCATTGTGGCTCTGAGGTGCCTGTTGCCATACAAATGCCTCTTTCTCTGCTCTCTCTCTGTGCAGCTCAGAGGGAATGTGTGATCAGGAGGATGGATTGTGACATTTCAGCAATACCATCCTTTGCAGCATATTCCAGAGCATCTCCCTGACAATGGATTTCCTTCACGTGCGGCTCCTGTTATCGGTGCCGTATGCCCTTTGCAGAGAGACATCTTCAGGAGCGATGGGTTTGAAAAGCAGTGACAACATGCAAGTTATTGAGGGGGACAAGAGCTTATGCAGTCATCTTAATGGATTGCAGTGGAGACAGGGTTGAAAGCATCACAAGTCCCCATTACTGGGAAAACATAGCCCTAGAATGCAGTCTTAGTCTGTGCACTTCTTTGTTTTTTACGTGCTATTTCTTCTCATTGCTGTCATTTACTCTGAAAGCAAATCTGGTTACAGAGTAGAATTGGATAAGATCTTTCTGTATTGTCTGTATTTCATGTTTGTTTTTCTTCCAAATAAGACAGAATAATACAAATACTAAATTTTATTTTTGAAAGCATCATAGAAAAGTCACGCACACACAAATTCTGAAAATAAAGCTGATACAAACTCAAGTTGATCAAGTTGATAGGGAACCCTAGAATGGAAAATATCTTCAACTTCTGTGCATCTCTGGTCAATTCTCCCATAACTTCTTTTGGCCTGAGAGCAAATGTGTTTTTACAAGTGCTTTAAGGCATAAAGAAGAAAAAAAACACCATAGTCTTAAACATAAACGAATAATACTGTCTGGATTTCATCCACAACAGGAAGGCAGGGGGAACATGAGACAAGGGATGGAC
>NW_010187460.1:0-7027 GCF_000695765.1 Mesitornis unicolor | reverse complement strand
AGCACGTACCCATGCTATGTTTGCTCTACAACCACCAGCACATCATTGCTAAGTAAAATCTAAGATGCAAAGGGGGAGAAAAAAAACCCAGCACATCCAGAACCTGAGGATTCTAAAAGTCACCAACTGACAAAATCCAAAGCCAATCCATCACAGGGTGTGGGAGGGGAATAATCTCCAGCACTCTTCAGGAGGCCCAGGTACCCCAACCTGCCCCATTGCAGTGCTGCTGGACCCCTATGTTTGTACAGCATCAGTGATAACGACTGGGTAAAGAGATGAGGTATTTTGTCATATTGGAGCTCAGTTTCCTTTGCATTGCCATGGCAATGCAAGAAAGGTTCTGATCGCTAGCCGAGACACTTCAGTGTGTATTAATACAGCTTTTGCCGAGGAGAGCGCTGAATGACAGCTACGTTTGTGAGACTGATTTGAACCTTTTGCTTTTTATGTTGTATCAAAAGCCATGCACCCAGAGAAAGTCGAAGGGAAAAAAAAACCCCTAGATCTTACTTACGGTAACTTAAGAGAAATGCCTGAAGTTGAGTGAATACATTTAATTCTTACTAAATTGGCATCAACATCTTTAGCTGACTGCGAGGCAAGAAAGTCCAAATTCCCTTGAGGCAGCAAGTTCTAAAATAATTTTCTACCGCGGCACTTTGCTGTCAGAAGTTCTAACTCGTGTTTCTACTCATCTGTCCCCCTAACATCTTCTTGCCCGGTGGGGCAGGAACTGCTATTTTATCCCTTATTTGGATAAGGTGCGACATAATAAGAACACCAGACCCATGTTTGAGGCCCCTCAGGTCAAGAGAAGTACGAACAGCCCCAGTTTGTACTCCTAATGGGTTTTATTCTCTCTATTCCTACTGCTTTATAACTACAGAAATGTTCGTTATATCCCTTAGAAGCACCAAGTGTGTGTTGTCTGGGAGTCCATATGTGTTTGTCCACAATGGCCCAGTGAGGATGAGAAGAGGCAGCAACCACCAGCATTGAGAAGCACCACAAGCAGCCAAGGAGCTCAAAGAGCCTGAGCAGAGCAGTGCCAAGGAAGCCTCCCACCACAACACAGCATTTTGCTGCTCCGGTTATTCCAGGATAATTGAGGTTGACTCAACCACTGAAGGGAGATCAACTCTGACAGCCATATAATGGCTCTCCAAAGCATTGGAGAATCACAGAATCACAGAATGTCAGGAGTTGGAAGGGACCTGGAAAGCTCCCCCAGTGCAACCCCTGCCACAGCAGGATCACCACAGCAGTCACACAGGAACACGGCCAGGGCTTTGGGTGTCTGCACACAAGGAGACTCCACAACCTCTCTGGGCAGCCTGGGCCATGCTCCATAACCCTCACACTCACAAACTTTGGCCTCATCTTCAGCTTGAGCCTCCTGTGCTCCAGCTTGGGACCACTGCCCCTTGTCCTGGCATTGGCCATCCCAGAGCAGAGCCTGGCTCCTTCCTCCTGACACTGCCCTTTCCCAATGGATCCCCAGGAATGAGGGCACCCCTCAGTCTGCTCTGCTCCAAGCTGAAGAGCCCCAGCTCCCTCAGCCGCTCCTCAGCAGGAGATGCTCCACTCCCTGGAAAAGTCCATAGTATGGCAAGCCAAAGACACAGGTTGACAACAGCATGATGCAATACGTTCATACCCACAGAGCTTTCCCTTTGGTCATAAGAATCAGGGCTAACTTGGCAGCTGTGACAGTTTTTGCCAACAAAAGCCTCTAAATGATTTGAATTGGATCCATTTAAATAAGTGCCAACCATGCTCCTTGCTCTCTGTCAGATTTGATAGCTTGCCACCCCATTTCTTGCTGACATCTCCAGGTTCTCCAGGCAGAGCCCCTCATGGTTAAACACGCCAGGATCTGCAACCCAGTTCACTCATCTGGAATAAAGCCGCGGTCTGCCCAGCCCATAACTTTGCAGCTGTGACAGTGCTTGAAAGCCAGACTGACATCTCCCTAATACAGATACACGTTCACGTCAGCTCCTGTAAAGTTTGCACACTGGGGATCTTTCTTTACGCAGATCATTCCTATGGCACTGTAGACTTTTGCCTGCAGACTCCTGCCAGGCCAACAAAAAGAGTGTGTTTTGTTCTCCAGATATTAGTTTTTCCTTTTTCCCTACTTAGCACTTCATTGCAACAGGAAATGTTCCGTGAGGCCATCAACCTAATTAAAAAAAGAGTATCTAGTTGCTGAAATACGTGCATTTAGAGTTAACTGTACATGCAAAACAGATATCTATGTGTATGTATATCTACAAGCATTTTCCTGCTTCTGGCTGAGTGAGCATATTTTCTGGTATCAAGTTAAATTCTGATCTCTGACTAATTAGTGTGTGGCAATCATATTTTCCGAGGGAGCTTAGTTGTGAAAATTGCATGTTTAACTGCACGTTCAGTTTGCAAGTGTTCTCTCTGCACTGCCATCAGGAATTGTGTGGAAAAAAGGCTTTGACCATTTGCATTAGTGCTTTTTTGATTTACCAGTGCAACCATTCATGCAAGCTGGACACTTGGCTGGATTTAGATTTAATGCATAATTTATAGCTAAGACCCTTCAAAATATCCATGTCAAACATCTCAGACAACATTTGAGCTGACTTCTGTACCCACACACTCGTTGCTCTGTAAGAGATTGATTCTAAGCACATTAGAGAAGTGGCAAGAGGAGGTTCTGATCAGGCAAAATGGATTTGAATCACCCAAAATATAGCTATTGAGGCATTATTAAGAGAAGTAGTTCTCATTTTGTTCAGCTCTATTAAAAAGGCATCAAGCAGTGCTATCACTGTAACACAGTAGCACTACCCTGCAATTTGGTGTGCATCCTGCTGGTTCTCTTGAGGGTTCAGACTTGGGGTTGAGTCTGCTTAGGGATCGATCCACTTTTCCTGTCTTGTTTCTCTAAAGAGGTGCCTGGGTACTTGTGCCCCTAATTCAGACCTGCTTTTACCTTTGATTCTCTGGAAAGTTCCTTGGATTAACTCGGTGGGAAAACAAATGGACTCTGGCAGACAGTACTTGATGCTGCTGAAGCCATCACCCCGTGCTCAAGCATAAACTGAGTCTTTATCCCAAAGCCCAGAGTGAACAGATTTGGTGGGGAAAAGAAAACCCCAAAACTCTCTCTCTTTTTTCATATGCCTGTCAAAGTACCAGATCTTTGATAAAACGACACCTCAAGCCATCTCATTTTGCTCAGCTCAAACATGTCAGCATCATCAGGGCAATTTGCGAAGGTAATTGATTGACGAGTGTAAAGGAAGCACTTGTTTGACACATGTAGATGCTTCACAGATACCTTTGGCTTAGCCCAAGTTGGTAACATCTAGAAGACAGACAACATTCTCTAACCTTCATGCCTGTTCAACAGTGATTGCTGTCATTCATCGTTAAAATAACTTAAGCTTTTCCAAGACCCTGCTTGTCACTGTGTTTAGCTCTGAATAATGCAAACAAAGTGGTGAGCCACAACTATAAAGACTAAGTCAATGGATACAGAGATCTAAGCTAAATTACAGTTCAATATTAATAATAAGTTTGATTATTAAACCTCATATTTTGCAAAAAGAAACACTTCAATCCAGTCAGGAGGAATTAGAGATCTGCATGCAGCTACAGAGCAATGGCCTGCAAACCCAAGTCACAAAGGTTTAGTGTGCCAGGGACAAAAAGAGAAACCCCTGCAATCACATTGAAATTCTCAGGTGAAAATACTCTGCAAAGTCAACTGTGCAGTTTGTGAACAAAGTCATCAACAAAATATTATAATATTTTGTGTGTGTGAGTATACAAAGAGTCCATTGTGTAAAGGAAGGATGATGTGACCGGTGCCCATAGTCTAAAGGAAGGATGATACGACCGGTGCCCATAGTCTACCATACAAAAAGTCCCACCACCAAAGCAATTTGTAGTCATTCAAGAGGCACCTCAAAGAGGTCAAGATGAAATGGGCATGGAGGTTGCAAATCAACTATTTCCTGGAAGGCTGGTCCTTCCCTTCTGCCACCCCAGGTCCAGCTGGGGTCTATGGCAGCAAGCAGGACAGGAGCCACACGGATAAACAGCAGACCTTTGGGTACAGGTCTTTCATTTCAGCAAGAAAAGCTTTATTGGGAATAAATCACACAAATCACACAAATGCGTCAACAGGACCTGTCAAGACTTTTTAAACTGTTGGGTCTTTTCTGTAAGATTTTGACGCACGTATTTGGCCCATTAGAAAAACAACTTCATTTTCAACAGCAGTTTCTGCAATGGAACAGTTCCCTACATCTCTCTGGACAGCCAAACTAAAAAGTACACAGTGCTTGGCTCTGCTTAGAGGCATAAACAAGCTGGCATTGCACAAAAGTCCATTTCTCAGATGCCTGGCACGACCGTTCAGCCTCCTCAGAACCTGGTGGAGGTGAAGCCAACACGGGATGCCCATCTGGAGAGACACCAGCACCGCCGAGTCCAGGATCCTTCCAGCATTAAGTACCCAGCTCATAAGAACACCACAGAGTTACAAGCAGTAGCACCAACAAAATCCAGAGGCAAAACTGAGCTTAAAGACAAAGATTGAGAGCATGAAATATCCAGAAAGTCATTGCGGGCACAGTCGCTGTGGCAAAATGAAATCTCTCCCCTTCCCTCCCAGCCTCTCCAGCATGACCTTGGGAGATGCTGCTTAACATTTTTCAAGTCTAGGGCAAGGCAAAGACTCATTTGGTTGAAAAATGGCCTTTGGTAGAACATGAAAGTTTTTATGAAAAACTATTGGCTTTTAGAAGTGTTTCCCCTCTTTTTTTTTTTCTTATTTTTTGTGTCATCCTCTATCAGTCTTCTTTACTGCAACACCAATGTAAGCTGGCCTTTGCTTTATCTTCTGGAGGTAATCTTATGCTAAGTTAGTTTTTGAATCAAAAAAACTATCAGAATAGTTCACCTAGAGAAAATCTGCTTTGGGGAAGCCGAAGTTTGCGTTTTCTGGAGGCAGACGCACTGAACACATTCAACTCTGCTTATTTCAGTATGCAGCAGAGGTACAAGACACCCTGCTCCCCCCCTGTCCCATCCAAGCTCTGCATGGTCCTACCCAGACCCTGACCTTCCCAGTGCCAGGTTATCCCATTGCAAGCTGATCCTCTCATGCCTCCACCCAAAATCCTTGTTCTTCCTCTGCTCATTAATTTCTAACACAGATGGCACAAATGTCAGAGCCCATTCTGCTACAAGTCCCCAAGCCACGTGCGCTGCTCTCCAATTGCTCCCCTCACCCCAGAATCTCCCCAGAGCTTTGGGTGAAGCAAAGTTCACCCAGAGAGGTGAAAGGGGCCAGCTCGTTATACCACAAAAAGCCTCATTGTGCTAATTTCATTGAATGCTCTGCAGCTGATATTTTAGGAGCAATATCCAAGAAGAGATTTGAAGAACTGCTTATGTGATGGTTTTGTTAACAGTGCTGAGAACATGCCCAGGGAAGCTTATTGATTCCCTCTATTGGGCAAAATTTGCTTCCTAGAATTCAGAGTTAGAGACAGGCTGCGACTGCAATACCAAATTACCAGGAGCAGCCTGCGTGGAGGAACCATCCAGAGTACGGGTGAGCTTGAAGAGCTGCCCAAGGACACCAGGCTATGGCTCTGAGCCACTCAAAGACAGACTCAGGAGAAACACAGAATGTCAGGAGTTGGAAGGGACCTGGAAAGCTCCCCCAGTGCAACCCCTGCCACAGCAGGATCACCACAGCAGTCACACAGGAACACGGCCAGGGCTTTGGGGGTCTCCACACAAGGAGACTCCACAACCTCTCTGGGCAGCCTGGGCCATGCTCCAGAACCCTCACACTCACAAACTTTGGCCTCATCTTCAGCTTGAACCTCCTGTGCTCCAGCTTGGGACCATTGCCCCTTGTCCTGGCATTGGCCATCCCAGAGCAGAGCCTGGCTCCTTCCTCCTGACACTGCCCTTTCCAAATTGATCCCATGAATGAGGGCACCCCTCAGTCTCCTCTGCTCCAAGCTCAAGAGCCCCAGCTCCCTCAGCCGCTCCTCAGCAGGAGATGCTCCACTCCCTCCATCACTTTGTGGCCCTGCTGGACTCTTTCAAGCAGTTCCTGTCCTTCTGGAGCTGAGGGCCCAGCACTGGACACAAGATTGCAGCTGTGGTGTGAGCAGGGCAGAGCAGAGGGGGATAAAAAGCCGCAGGGAGGAAAAAGAAACCAAATGAGAGCAGTAGAAGATGGAAGGTGCCTGTGGCATTGGAGAAAGACTCATCCTGCCCACCTACTCTGGAAAAACTGCTGCTGTTTGATGCATTTCACTGACGGATCTGCAATGGTTCCTGGAGAGGTGGGATAGCTGGAGCATGCAGGGCCAAAGCAAGACAAGGGTGGAAGAGACCTCTAAGATCATCAAGGCCAAATATCAAATCACATACATCTGCATCCTCATACATTCATGATAAAAAAACCACCAACAGAAAAATCCAACAAATTTCAGTATTTTCTCATCCTACAGCCAACCTCATAAATCACTGACAAGATGCAGTTTAAAAGTATCTGCTCCAGACCCTCTGTCCCACTCAGCCAAACACATGGGTTACACGATTGGTATCACCCACAGAAACCAGCCAGACAAAACTCATCTGCACACACAGAGATGATCCCCCTGTTGTGTGCTTTAGAGCTGCTTTTCCCCTTACTCCACAGCCTCTACTCTCTCTCAGAAAAGGGTTGCAAGTGCCCCAGTGAGCAGGACCAGCTCCCAGGGACCCCTGTTCTACTGCTCCAAACCACATTCACACACTGCTCAGCCCCAGGCCACCCCACACTCTGCTCACACTGTACCTCAACAGACATAATCCACATTTCCCTCCTCTTCCCAGCAGCTCATACCTGCTCCTTTATGGCTCACCCCACACTCTGCTCACACTGTACCTCAACATAGTCCACATCTCCCTTCTCTTCCCAGCAGCTCATACCTGCTCCTCTATGGCTCTCTCCTCTGTGCATCCCATCCAA
>NW_010187459.1:29063-41314 GCF_000695765.1 Mesitornis unicolor | reverse complement strand
TAATTTAAAATATAAAGTTAAATTAATTAAATTATTATTAAATTAAAAAACTAAATTAAACAGAAAGGTTAAAAAAAATCTAAAAAAAATGAACTCTTTGTATGTTTTGTGAAAATAAGCATCCAAGTAGAGAAGATAAATGTCAGAAACACTCTCCTTGAGAGAAAGGATTTTAGATTCCACTTATCAGGGCAACGCGCGCGCACACAATCACAATCACAATCACAATCACAGTCACAATCACAGTCACAACTACAGAACAAATACTCTGTCTTAACTTGCTCCATGATAAAAATCACATTAGTTAATCTGACTCAAAATCAGGAGGAAAAAGTTGCCCTTTATCCCATTGTTTTTAAGGATAAACGTTAACACCAGTATTCATGGTGTATGCAAACATATGTATATAAAATTAACAGCAAAATAAAGTAATCCTACAGCCCTTTTAGACAGGATCTGCTAGACCAGTCTTTTGAAATTACCATTTTTCTATAGCTTTGATTCACATTCTGGCTACCCCTCTGAGTTGGAACTATGTCCAGAGGCAAAAGCTAATTTCCTTTCACCATAAACATACAGGTAATAGCCATGCATTACTGTTATAATGCCAAATATGGCAAGGTGCCTTAAGAACATAAAGTGCTTAAGGATGTCAGCTGTCCTTTATACAGGTGGACTTTTAGATCACTGATCATCTAAGGAGATGGAATCCACTGAGTGCATAAGGAAAAGACTTACTATAGCCTTGAGGAGACAATAACTATCATAGATGAGCCTATATACATCCTCAATATATAGCTATTTTCCTTGTTAGCATAGCACAATTGGTTCTTTTTTTAACTTCTTCAACACAGGGTGGTCCTGTTAGAAGTTTTTAATTCATACTGAGATATTTTTTTGATAGATGAAATTCCTCAGTTTATATACCATGTTCTCTCTTACACTTTTCTGTCACTCTGAAAAAAGTGGATGTATCATTAAAAAAATATAGCTTATGGATGTTTCAAGAGGTATCCTCCTTAAGTTCCAAGGCTAAGAAACCTAACCCAGTGTGTTTCATTTGTACTTGTTAAAATTCTGATCTAACTAGTTTTACTTTACTCGTCTGTATTATTTGGTTAGATTTTAGTTCATGTTTTGTGTGTTCTCAGGCCATCCGAGTTAGGTCCAAGTTGTCTCTGGTTTTGGCTTGTCTTCTAGAAAAATCTTAAATATTAAATATACAGCTTGCAGTTTAACATCCAAAGATGTCATGTAACTGGCTTAACTACAGATGCTTCTCCTTAGTATAACTTAGCCTTTCACAGATGTGTACTAAGTAAAACATGTATTAGGTAAAACATGTATTATACACATTTCCCAGGGAATTAATGAAAGAAGATTACATTACCTGTTGATAGTTCACAAAAGAGACATAGACAGTGTCAAAATAAGCAAATAACTGGTCCCCGAATGTCACACACTTCCTTTTCCTTCACCATTCTTCAAAATTTTGTAATTTCCTTCTTCCTCTCTGTACCCTGCTCATACAACTTATTTTTTTCCTTCGTTTGTGGATTTGACTGGTTCAAGATTTACTAAAACTGCCTAGTTCTTCTGTCTCAGAAAGCTTGTGCTTTGTGTCTCTAATAATGATAAAAGTTTTTGCCCTCAATAGTGGTAAAAAATATTCTAGCATTGGAGATGCAATGTACCTAAGTTCACTTACATCTAGGCCTTTAACAGCAGAGGACATGTAGCTGTCTCCATTTAGGGCTCAGGGCAAACCCAAATCAAACTGGGAGCCGGATTTTTTCTCTATTGTCCCCCACCCTCCCAGGGGAAGATCAAAAAAAAAAACCACAAACCAAACAAACAAAAAAAAAACCACAGGGAAGAGAGAATAAATGCTTCACACAAGGTTGGAAGTTAGGACTGTAACAAGATTAATGAAAACAATCAGAGAAAGGAAAAAAGAATTAATAAGGGAAAAAGGATATTTAACTATATACAAAACCTGATCCCAGTAGTCGCAAGTAGATGTGTGACTTCGTGGCTGCTGTGACTTGTCACCAGGGACTACAGTGGTACCATGGAGCAGATGGTGGTGGATGCTGCCTAGCACGGTGGACCATGCTGGTAGGCCCAGCTGTCCAGAGATACAACATGAGGCAGCTCAGGAAGAAAGAAAAGACCCATGAAGCTTCGGCCACCTTGGCTTTTTTTAGATAGTGGCTGGAAAGGGGAGGGAACAGTACTGATCTCTGACTGCTCAGGGTCCTACAGCTACCACCTGTGCTTCACTTTCAGGCTGTTAACCCTTAAACCATAACACATTAAGGGAATATCGGGTTTGAAAATGAATTATATTTTACAAAAACAAATTTCTAAATTCCTTTTACTCTGATTTTTTGCAACAAAATTCTGCTGATGTTTACACATTAGAGAACTTCTAACCATGTTATCATCTTTACTACATTAGGATTTCAGGAATGATGATCTAAAAGTATAATAAAATTTATAGAATGAAGAGCTAAAACTGTATTCATTGCTTAAAATACAAAGAATCCCATCTGCTCAAGGGCAGGGAAATAATTTTACCAGAAGATGTATGACTACTTAACTTGTTTTCTGCCCTCGCTTATATCTATCCCAAGTGCATTTCCTGACCTTATGTGTGTATGAACCCATTTAGTAATGATTTATGTTTGAGCCACAACTTCTAAATTAAATATCCAGCCCTACAGTATTCTGGTGTTTCTGGTGCATATCTCAAAACACTGTAACATTGTTGTCTTCAATTTTAAAGCAAAGAGAGTTAAAAATAAATACTAATGTATTTAAAATTTTATTAGAATTTCAATTAGCATTTATGCTGGGGTCAGAAGCAATGTGAGGAGTTAAGATAAACACACACCAAAAAAGAAAAAAGGGAAAAAAAATCTTATATGGAAAAACAGAAATGCAAGGATTAGCTTTACCAGAAGCTCTAAATCTATGTTTCAGCATAGAGTTGCACTTCCTGGAGGAGAAGGTTTTTAAGAGGAACAAGGAATATGCACCTGGAAAATTAAGACCAGATTTTATTCAAGAAGCTTTTAAAAAGGAAGCACTTCTTTTAGAATAATATACATTCTTTTTCAATATGCTTTCCTCCCTCCTTCAGAAATATATTTATCACAAAATTACATTTCATAACACTTTTAAACTATTTACATATACATTTATAGGTTTTTTTTAATCACTACATATGCTACTCAATCTCCAGAACTGAATTTAACTTCAGTTTGAAACTCAGACTTCACAGAACTGATATTTTTAAGTTTTCTGCAATATAACTAAGCATTTTACATATCCAAAAAGAGTTTCTAATTTTGCACAAGTAGCCATGCACATAATAAATTCTATGTATTTTAAGAAATTAAGATAGCTCAGTTTTCATTATATTGTAAGAAACTTTTCTTGCAAATTTCTAAATCATGCATACACATTTTATTAAATCTTTCTTAAGATAGATTATTCATCATGCAGTCTATATGTAGCTGTTTCTCAAGTTTTAGTCATTCAACATGGTTTCCAAAGATATTGGCATCTATATGCCAAACCCTTCACAAGAAAAATCTTGCATGGGCTAAGGAAAACTTATTTCCTAATAGCAAAATGTGAATTCTGATATTAGAAATAGGAAAGAAATATTAAGAAATTGAAAGTATCTTTTTATTGCAACTTAAGTATCATTGTCACCACCACTAAAAGTTGCTTACTTAATGTATAAGACAATCACAGAATCATAGAATCAGAATTATTTAGTTTAGAACACATCCTTAAGATCATCGAATGGTGCAATCAAACCATTAACCTAGCACTGCCAACTAAACCACTAAACCATGTCCCTAAGTGCCACATCTACACGTTTTAAATACCTCCAGGGATGGTGACTCAACAGCTTCCCTGTGCAGCCTGTTCTATGCTCAATGAGCCTTTCAGTGAAAATATTTTTCCTAATATCAAATCTAAACCTTCCTTGTTTGATCAAGCTCCTCATAAGCCTTGTTCTCCAAACCATTTACCAGCTTCATTGCCTTTCTTTGGGCAAGGTCTGGCATCCCAATCTCATTCTTTTAGTAAGTGGGCTCAAAACTGAACACAGAATTTGAATTGCAGCTTCACCAGTGTTGAGAACAAGGGCAAGATCACTTTCCCTGCTCTTTCTAGCCACACTGTTTCTGATACAAGCCAGGATGCTGTTGGCCTTGTTGGCCTCCTGGGCACACCACTGGCTCATATTCAGCTGGCTGTAACCAACACCCTCAGGTCCTTCTCCTCCAGGCTGCTTCTATCCACTCATCCCCAAGCCTGTAACATTGCATGGGGTTGTGGCACAAGTGCAGGACCCAGTACTTAGCCTTGTTGAACCTCATACAGTTGGCCTCAGCCAATCAATCCAGCCTGTCCAGATTCCTCTGTAGACATTTTCTACCCTCAAGCAGATCAGCACTCCCACCCAGTTTGGTGTCATTTGCAAACTTATTGAGGGTGCACTTGACCCTCTCATCCAGATCACTGATAAAGTTACCAAAAAGAACTAGCCCCAGTACTGAACCCTGGGGAATACCTCTTGTGACCAGCCACCAACTGGATTTAGCTCCATTCACCACCACTATTTGCACCTGTCCATCCGGCCAGCTTTTACTCAGCAAAGATTATGTCTCTCCAGACCATTAGTAGACAGTTTCTCCAGCAGAATGATGTTGGAAATTAAGTCAAAGGCTTCACTAAAGTCTAGACAGACAACGTTCACAGCCCTTCCCCCACCCACTAAATGGACACCTTGTCTTAGAAGGAGATCGGGTTAGTCAAGTCCACTGTAATTACCTACTGAATCACAGAATATTAGGAGTTGGAAGGGACCTCAAAAGATCATTTAGTCCAACCCCCCTGCCAGAGCAGGATCACCTAGACTAGGTCACACAGGAACGTGTCAGTCAGGTTTTGAATGTCTCCAGAGAAGGAGACTCCACAACCTCTCTGGGCAGCCTGTTCCAGTGTTCTGTCACCCATACAGTAAAATGACAAAGAGGGATACAAATAATGCTATAAACTTGTGGAAGAACAACATCTCAGCTTCTGTTTTATGTAATATATATTTGGAATATTTAGCTAAGTCAAGTCTTAACCGTCACTTTTCTTTTATCTTAGATGATTTCTCCTAAAGTTATAAGCAGTACTGTTTGCTAAAGTGGTTATATAATGCTGGAGTTCACACAATTTAACTGTACAAACTTTTTGCATCTTTTCAATATTCTTAATACAATTTAGTTTTGTCTTTCCAGCAATCAGTTAAGCAAGTATTAGTATTTATAGTTATGTAGTAACTTGATACATAAGTAATCATAAAGAAACAGAAAAATAATTGTATCTGTTTAATTGCTTTCCCAAGTGAAAGAGATAATTTCTATGGTGCTGCATAAAGATCTTGTCATACAGATGTGCACAAGCAAGATACTAGATGAATCACGAGAAGAAAAACATCTGCTGTCAGTCAAATAATCTACTAAAGTTATTACTACAATTGAATTTTGTTATTGCAGTCCTCTCACAATTTATTAAAATTATTTTTTACATCTATGTCCAGTTGCAAAACTTGCTAGAAGCACTGTAGTATATTTTTTTAGTATGTACTCTGTTTATGTAGTATTCTACATCTCATGGTTCCCCATGAATAAGACTAATGGCAACCATTGCTATATTTTTTAATTCAGGAAAAAATAATTTGATGATTTCTATTTTAAAAGCATATATCAAAGCTTATTTGATATTGTTACCTTATGTCATTATCATACTTATGATCCACATAGACATTTGAAGCTAATAAATAAAAACAAAAGTATTTAAAATATACACTGAGATCATTATTACTTTATCTGCCAGCAGACTGAAAATACTGTACCAATGCATGGAATTTATGATACTGAATATATCATATGATATAAAAAAGACACATCTGAAAACGTACTTTTTTAGGTACAGTGTCACTGAGCATATGCAATTGGTATGCAGAAATAAATTTTTAATTTTTTTTTTTTTTTGCATTTTATCACTGATAAAGTGATTATGTTTAAAGATGTGAAAAATATGGGTAGTAATGATGACAGAGTGTAGGGTTCTTGGAGCTAAACCTGGTTCAGTTTGATTCACATTGTTTTATGATAGTGTTCCGTGGAACTTACTTGCTTCATAACTACACTTTATACTGTCTTGGAACGAAATAGCTGAAGTTGTTCAAATAGCCAAGGAATGAGCTAACAGTTAAGCAAGTGTCTAGTTCAAAGGACCAAAACTCACTCACTGGCCCTTCTGATAAAGAGGATGCATCTGTAAAAGCATCCAGAATTCTTATTTCTTGAATTCTATTTATTTACCTACTTGAAATTTATATATATTTAAACAAATATGTGCATATGTAAGGGTCCAGAAGGTGTGTTAATGTCTCATTCACTTAAGGTGCTAATGTAAAGGGCAAGGCTTGTGGGTGTGGGATGTGGAGAAATGGGCAAAGACTGGGCTCTGTGCAGAAAAGCATGGACATAAACAGAGGCGAGCCTTGAGCATCTTGTCATCTGGTGTCCTGGCACTGAATAATCTGAGTGACACCTAGGATAGAGCAGAAGCCTCACAGCCCGATGCTACTCTGGTAGATAAGATAAGCAGACCACTTTTAATTGCCTCAGTACCAACTCTCATTTTTACCTAACAAGCCAAGAGCCCTGCACCTAGAAAAGGTCAATCAAGACTTGCCTTCCCCACACCTGTAAAGAGCATGGGTGTTAATTTTCATGGAAAGCAGTGACTAATTAGCATGGGAAATGGGATACTCAACTAAGGGGAGGTGGCCAGCTGCCTAAAATAATGGAAAAGATCCCTGTGTAGGTGTGTCCTGCCCTGCCTCAGGTGTAGGGGAGTGACTAAAGTTCTAAATCTCCTTAGGCTAAATTAACTAACGATCAATTAATCATTTTAATGTGAAAAATTTGAATTTGGAAAACATAAAAACGGTTGGTAGTGTGGGTTCTTAGTGGCTGCCTTTTGTAAAAAGGAGGAAAAGAGCGATAGGAAAGAGATAAGGAAAAATATCAACGTCCTTGGATCCCGCGATGATTCCTCGATGTTGATGACGAAAGATTAATCCTGTGCTGGTGGGTGTGTGATGAACACGAACACACACCCCACACCCCACCACACCCACACGGCTCCCTGGACTGCTGCGCAGGCGCTGTTGTGTGTCGGGGTGGTTATGAGCGCCGTCCACACGTTAGCTTGCTTGGCAACACAGACCTGAGTCCTGGGACAAACGGGCGCCTCTGGTTCCAGCACTTCTTTTCTTTTCATTGCAAAACAGAACTTGCAGCTTTTGGTATGGAGGATCTGTCTTGCCACATTGACTCTGTCAGTCTCTCACAGGGTAGCACTCCCAGAGACTGGACATCCCTCCATTTGCAGGACTGTGCTGGAACCAGGACTGATGATCTTTCTGGTTTTCCATCTTTCTATCCTCCCCTCTTTTCCGCTCACTCTCTCACTATCTCTTTCCTACCCTTTAAGTAACGCAAGGCCGATATTGTCGGTTGTTGTCAGCTATTAGGAAGAACTGCTGTTGTTTGTTGCTATTGTTATCTACCACTAATTATTGTCAGCTATTAAGCTGTTTACTGTCGGAAAAGCTAATGCTGTTTTTATCTGTCACTAATTTGTTGTTGGTTGTTGAGCCTATTGTCATGAGTAAAGCTAGTAAATGGTAGTATTGGTGTTTGGAATTGTTCATTAAACACTTTGATTAGGAACCTTGAGATTTGTCTCACCGTTGTTTAACCCGTTAAGGATTTGCCGATCTTAGTCACTTGTCACTCCTTAAGAGTGGGACTTAACAGCATATAAAACAGTTAAAAGTTCTTTTTTTTAAATGAAAACCGTAACTGTTTTTCAGTGTTTCTATCAAGTACAGTTATCTGACGAATTGAATGAGCCACATAAAGATTCAGGTTTTGGGTAGAGCAAGGATACTAATAATGTTCCCTTGCAGGACAGATCCTCACTCTGCCCAGAAATAGGATAGAACAATGACTTTGGGGTGACCTGGAAGCAATAATTAGCAGGACTCAATTGTCTTAGGTATCTAGAATCATGTTAGGTTCTGTAAGTCTTACTTGCAGTAGCTGCTCCAAAAAAACCCTGTGTGACAGCCCTGTGTCATATCTGCCACTTACGTGGCTATCTCAGTCTGAGGTGTCTCACGCAGCACTAGTCAGTTATGTTTAAAAGTCTAAATCCTGATAAATCTAGTTCCTTGAGTGGGATTCAGGGTATACCTCTCAGGGTATGTGTTCAGCTGTAAGGTGGAAGGTGTCTAAACTTATATTAAATCAGCAGAAATCCAGAGATGTATTTATTTACCCAGAATCAATCAATCCTGAAATGCCCTCGGTCACCTTATACTTCTGTCCAAGATGAGTGAAAATGACATATGACTTACAGGACATTTGTGTCATTCAGAAATCTGAAGACCAGACATAATATCCCACAGGCTTTAAAATGACACTAGATTCCTATATTCGGGCAAGTGGATGAGGTCTTAGTCAGTAGTTGAATCTATTGACAGTTGTGGAATTTTAGACACCCACCACGTATGTAAGAAACTAAATTTAGGTGAATTAATTTGGAACTCAGTCCAATCTCTAGGGAAACAGTAACTAATGCTTACTGTGATGATACCTCACAGGACTTTAGTGCTTGCTTTATCCTTGTGAAGTCATGGGAGCTGGCACACTGAAGGAATTGTAGATTACCTTTTTTACTAAAGCAGAAGAAAGAGAGGATATCCATAACCCAATTAAAGCATCTGTCCCTTTTTATCTCCTAGCTATGAAACAATGAAAACTGAGTGTTTGAATCCAACAGCTCTCTTAAGCAGGGATGCTAGAAGACAAGTGAGCTGTTTCACATAGCTTCGTGTTGAGCTTTAAGGATGCGTGAACCTTTGCTATGTCCTAGTTGTAGATTGGTTTTACTCTCTGAATCCCACATTGATATCCACCTCTTAAGTATCCAGACCAGGACAGCTATTGCAGCTATCGTGGTGCCTTCCTAACCAGCTCTCAGGATTATTTTTTCAGAGGGACATGAGTAAGAACCCAGACTTATTCCTAGTGTGAGGTCAGGGTGTAGTTAAGCATTCAGGGAACAGGAAGTCACATCCTTTACCTTGCAGTATAGACACAACCAGTATGAAACAGATACAGCATTTAAGTAGATACTGCATACCTCTTTGGTATTTCTGTTATCCTTCCACCTAAAGTATCAAAAAGATTGCATAAATGCAAGGCTTTCACTGTTTAAAAAATATGTCATATTAAGTTTTTGAATCCAGGATTTAGAAACTTTTCACCTGGTAATTGTGTAGCTGTGATAGGTGAAAGGAGAGCAAGCAAAAAAGACAGTGAAATACAGAGATGAAAAGAGATGATTAAGACACTTTTTTACTTCGGGCTTGTTTCTATAGCCCTGGGAAATCTCATGCTTCTTTAACGAGTGCTACTGCTTAGCCATCTTACTCCCACCTAATGAGAAGAATAGGTCCAGAGAGATCAGTTCAAAGATAAATGCTTCAAAGATAGGTTGCATTTAAAACCATTTTCGCCTCAGCTTCCCTAGTCTGTCTCCATGGCATTTTTGCCTTCTGTCATCTTGTATTCTTGAGCACGAACTGTGAGATAGGCTTGAAATTAGCAATCACATTATGCAGAGAAATATTTCTTAGCCAACTTTTTCAAAGAAATATGGTTCCCTGCACTTGATGTCTCTGTCCATATTTAATGTCTCTCTTCCACTTGTTTTTGTATTGTGGTCCACTAACTGCTTGTTTCACTGCAGTGACAACTGACAATTTATATTTCTGGTGGACAGACAGCATCAGTGGCTATGCAGCATAGGTCTTTCAAACTTACAATTTCCCATTCCCTTCCCATTCCATTTTGTACACAGAAGAGTTGTGCTTTTGTGTAGTCTGTTGTCAGGACATACTTCAGATACTCTGTATGGAAATGTGATTGATCGTTCAGTTACAGCCTCTCTCTCATCTCCCTAATTAATATCAGAGTTGTATCCCAATCTGAGAGTTACACAAACACATGCACAAAATCCTATAAATACATGAAGAATTGTGTATTTTAAAATACTTTTAAAATAAAGAAGAAGAGCTTACCTTTACAATAATAATAATCGTCACGCTACAGACAGACAAACCTAAGAAAGAAACCAAAGAAGAACTCTAAGTAGAAGGATTTCTGAACTCTAATGGTAATTTGGATAGTTAATTTGACAGCTGCAGATTTCAAGATATATTGCTTGTATATTGCTTTTAAGACAGCTAGTTGTTTTGGTTGGTTGGTTGGTTTTTTTTGTTTTGTTTTGTTTCCCGCCACCAGGGAATCCAGTGCTGATGTTACATACTAAATTCTGATTCATCCAAACACATTAATTAACCTTAGGCTGTTCGGGCATACATTGACCCACAGGTATATTGCTAATTTCATTAGCTGGGAGTTTGTCTACATGAGAGAGTAAAGCTGTACCTTTCTTTAACAATTCCTGTAAGCGATGCTTTCAGTATACAGTAATTCTGGAAATGGTATTTTTTAGACTGAAAATGCTGATCTGCTAGCTTCTATAAAATCATTCTTAAAAGTGCTGCCTTAAAAAGGCACTACTTCTGGGAATGACTACTTAATTGCATGACTTAAAAGGGACAGCATGAACAGAACTTGAACTACAAAAAAGGATTATATCTCTTAGGAAGTTTTGGACTTACCATAAAATGCCATCTGTCTAGTCTTATCTTGTATAATAACATTGGTTATAAAAGGATGATTATGTCTAAGAGTCCTAAAACTTCTATAAATTATTGATTTGTAATATTTTTTATTTTAATCCCTTGTTAATATACTGTAATATTTTAAAACTGATTGTCTACAATGCCATCTCAAAACTTTTTTACTATGTTTACTCTTATCGTATTAAGATAATTGAATACATTAGAAAAAAACTGATGTAATGCTGTCTGCTTTTCACTTACACAAGTCTTTCAGTGACAACATGTTACCATGACATTTGGTTTGAATGACAGGTTTCTAAGTGACAAAATATAGAATCATAGAATCATTTGGTTGGCAAAGACCTTTAAGATCAGAGTCCAACCATAACCTGTCAAATACTCAACCATGCACCTCATCTACCCATCTTTTAAGTATCTCCAGGGGTACTGACTCAATCACTTCCCAGGGCAGGCCATTCCAGTGCCTGACAACCCTTTTGGTGAAGAGATTTTTCCTAATATCGAATCTAAATCTCCTCTGGTGCAATTTGAGAAGATTTACTCTCATCCCATCACTTGTTACTTGGTAGAAGAGACCTACCCTCCACCTTGCTACAGCCTCCTTTCAGAAGAGTCTTGGCATGCTCCCAAGAGAGTCTTGGCACTCTCTGAAGTCAGACTCTTCAGAATATCATCACTTGTTTGCCATCCACACTATTGCAGCTGCAAGTCATTCTCTCTCTCAGAATAAAATATTTTGGATGTAGCAGAGGTAGCTGAGCACCCCTATGAAGTTATAATAATTTGCGACAAATCTTTAACCTTTGACAAAACTTCATGTTGTAGAAAACTATAAAAAAATCTAGAAAAAGTTAATAGGACAAACTTATACAATATCATATACAATTTGTCATTGTGCCACACTTGTAATCATATTCTGTGCCATTGTACTCATACTATAGCTAGCTAGAATGAGTCTGATACATTTGCTATGAAAGACAAATGTCAGTAATATGTTTCTATTCTGTTTCTATTGTATTCTCAGTGAATATTTCTACTTAATTCCCTCTCCATCTTTTTTTTTTCCCCTTCTTTTCCCCCTCCCTCAAATGGAGGAATATGAACCTGTGGGTTTATCATGAGCTTTGAGGGAAAAGTGTTATAATTCTTCCCATGAGTGTGATTTCATTTGCTTGCTTGGATTTACTTCTCTGCTTATGCCTATGGCCAAATGTAAGTAAAGAGATCAAAGGGAGGTAATAGTTTGCTGAGGACTTGCAGAATGAGGGAAGAGTGTGCTTGCTGAAGATAGCTCACAAGGAAGGAGAAATGGGTAGGAAAGGAAAGAGTCACCAAGTTCTTCCTGAGCTGAGAGGGAAAATTACAGATAACTGTAGTCTAACTG
>NW_010187459.1:0-29032 GCF_000695765.1 Mesitornis unicolor | reverse complement strand
GAAAGAGTTGAGGATACAAGAATGTAGAACTGCCGGGGCTGATTATGTGCAAAAAAAAAAGAAGAAAAGGGGAATCTAGGAATGGATCTTCACTGAGGTACATAAATGATGACTACTAGCAGTGCATCTATTGCTTCTGACAGCTAGTGTGTGCATGTATTTGTGTGTGTTTGTGTGTGTGTGTGTGTGTACAGTGGATGTAGTGGAAAAGACCTGACCAAAAGAAAACCAAGGAACACCAACATAGGATGTTTTCTGTTATTGTCCTTCTTTGGATACAGCTAGTAGTTCATTCCTATCAGTTGAGATAGAAAACATGGACCATTGCTAGCAGATTCTGCTCATTTTCTTAGACCTGGAAGGTAACTATCCTGGCTAGGCTACTCTAGATGGCACTGCTTGAGCAGGACAGTTGGAGCAGATGACCTCCAGAGTTCCCCTGTAACCTCAATCATTCTGTAATTCTGTGAAAATTATTAAGACTGGATGCATCATCTTCAGCAGCACAGCAAAGGCTTGTTCTCCTCCTCCGTCTTTTCAAATACAAAAGAGGAACAGTGTCCTGGCAACAGTGAATGAAGTTTACTTCCCTTTGGGGGACCTGTCAGAGTCAGCTGAACTCAGCCAACCGTCTGCACAAGGAAAAGGAAGGTGATATTGCTGGAGACCATTTCCTCTGAGGGATAGAGATGCCTGACTGCCAGCCTGACTTTATGTCTCTGGAGATATGCTGCTTATTAGTAAGATCTAGATATATTGTGGAGAGGCTACTTAGACTTTTCTTCCCTTTGGACTCCTACCACATGCTATTTACCAATGTAAGCACCAACGTCACTATTACAAGAGACCTTGAGAGCATCAAAAGTGACTGAGCTGTTAGTGACGGGCCCAGGGGTTCAGCTGCTGTCTCTTCAGTCCTGCTGATGAAGGGGAAAGGCATGAGAGAGAGAGGGGATAGAATCTACAGTTCAATATCTGGCTGCATAGATGGTGATGTCAAGAGGGATTTGGTTTTTACCATCCTGAGACCTTCTTTGAGGATGGAGGACCACTGGAGAAGATATAATATTAATCTAAGTGGGACAGGAACATCTTTGCCAACAGGCTGGCCAACCTGGTGAGGGAAGCTTTAAGCTCAGGGCAATGGAGGAGGGACATTACAATGCACAGTCAAGTAAGGAAAAGTTCATCAGGGTGGAAAGCAAAGGGTATAGAGTGATTGGAATAAAGGTGTTTAAACTTAATGTGATGAAGCAGCTAAAATATACAGAGTTCTTTTGTGAAGTAGACCACAGATTGGTTGAGAGTTTGTGGATAAAGATCAGAGAAGAGGCCATTGTACGTGGCACTGTAGTGAAACTTTGTTTTGGACTGCCTGATCAGGGCAAAGAAATGGATGAAATCTCTCTACAACCTGAGAAAGCCACTGGATCACAAATCCTCATTCCTATGGGGCACTTTAACCCCCTGTTAGGTGCTAGAAAGAAAAACATGGTGAAATGCAAACTACCAAGATTTCTGAACAGTTTCAGGTGTAACTTTTTGATTCAGGTGCTGGATGGGACAGCAAGAGTGACACTCAGATGGAACTAATGTTCACTAAAATGGAAAATCTGGTTGGTGACATAATACTCAATGGAAGCATTGGATGTGGTGACCTTTGAAATAGTAGGAGAACTGGTACCATGCATGTTAAAACAAAGTTAAAGTGATGTTCATGTTTGTTAGCACTAGAAGATGCTGAAGACAAGGCAGAAAGAACACGAGATAGCTTACACCATGAGACACAATTGTGTAATCTTTCTAGCAACAATCATAGACAATAGTGTATGATCTGAATTTGCTCAGAACATTATGACCATGCAGGCTAAATTATTGTCTAACTCCACCAAAGTCGATTTGGTATGATCACTTTTAAGGTTCCTGTGAAAATTCGCTTAGGCTGTTTGGGGTGGGATGGTGCTGGATTTTTTTTCCTCAACCAATGTTTCCTAACAAGAGGAGACATTCTAAGTATAGCTAGTGATTTAGTCAGCCTTCAAAAGCACAACAGGATCATTTTGTTTGAAATGGAAAAAAATTACAAAATGACTGCCCCTAAGGCCATGTTCTTTCAGGGCTGTAAATATGCAAGACTGGGAGTCTGCAAAGGATTTGATCTTCTCCCATGAAATTAAATGAGGTTTCTTAAAATTTATTTTATTTTTTTTTCATTCTGCCTTCAATGACAGCAACATCCAGCACAGACGTGGATGAAAGATGAGTTCAGATTTCTAAACCGAATCTTTAGACCTAGAGATTGCTTGAATCCTTTAGGCTCGAAAACATTTCTTCTTAGTTTCCTTTAACAAAAGACAGGTCTTAAATATAGCTATTGAACTCTTTTATTCTTACTAGGGGGTCTTTACAGATGCATTGTCTGATAAGCACAGTGCAGGAAAAAGGGAAGCACAGCACAGAAGGGAGTGTCCCAAGAACTCAGTATTCACAGCAGCTGGGAACCAAATGAGACAGTGCTTAGTTGCCAGCTGAGTGGGAAATTATGCAGGAGCTGGGGATGCTCATGTCCAGCATCCTATTTAACTAATACCTGGGAAATATCAGTGACCGAAAGTACAATAACTAGGACATACATACAGGTAACAAGGCACTCACCATTTCAGTTGGCATACAGGGTGGTGCACAGGGGATCTGTAGATTCTGATCAGTGACACAGATTTGGTGAAACAGTAGTGGTAACAAGATATGACCATTGCAGAAAATTACTTGCAGATAACTGGGGAGCAGGGATTGCAAGAATCACACCAGAGACAGAACTGTAAGTGGAAATCTAAACCTCCCCTAGAAAAAGTGGTGTGACTAGACACCTATCTGAATTGTGGCAGCATAAGAACAAAAGAGAAAGTACTGAAAACCTGTGAATAGTTGCACAGCTATGATGTGGTAATTTGCATGGACGCAGGCTCTTTAGGAAAAATGTGAAGGGAAAACAAGGCTGGTGGATTGTGCTCTATGCAAAGGAACAGCTCACCTGCTAGCATAATGATCAGCGAAGAGGCCAACAAGGATGAGGTCACAGTGGGCATCTAATACAAACCATCGGATTGAGAAGATGAAGTGGACGAGGCCTTCTGTAAACAGCTCACTGTAGTCTTCCAATTGCTTGTCTTGTATTTCTTGTGTTACTTTAAACATTCCAAAGACAGATGGAAGCATGGTGGGATGCAAGCAGTCCAAGAGATTCCTGGAGTGTCTTGATACATTTGGGGTGGGTTCTTTATGGCACTGCTAAGGAAGATGTTCTCTTGGGTCTGCTACACACATAAAACGAGGAACTGTGATGTGATGTGAGATGTGATTGTCAGTGGCAGCCCCAACTGCAGTGACTGTAAGATGGTAAAGTTTAAGATAGAGAAGAAAATGGGGAAAGCCAGTCAGAAAGAACCTGGACTTCAGGAGAAGGGACTTTTGCTTGCCCTGGGAACTAGTAGAGTAGATGCCATGAGAGGCTGCTCTGAAGAGCAGAGAAGCCCTTTACATTGAGTGTAGTTAAGCACTTGGACAAGTGATCCAGAAAAAAAACATTTCGGTCTCCATCATTGGAGATATTTGAAAGGAAGAAGCCATGAGCTGTTCTAACCCTGAAATTTGCCTTGCTTTGTGAAGGAGGTTGAATTACAGAGCTCCAGCAGACCCTTGCATACTAAAATATTACATTAGTCAGAGATTTGATTTCTGGAGTATTCTCACATTCATGTGAAGCTTGAAAAAAAGCAAAACAAAGCAAAGAAAAAAAACACAAACACCATCTCCCTGTCCTCCAAGCAAACAAACAAGTTCCTGTGGGAGAATTTGGCATCCAATTATGGTATAAAACCAGCTATATAATAGATTTAATACACAAAGTTATGCACTTTACATGTTCCAGAGAACAGAACAGAGTATTTAAGGAGAACATATACTCAAATTTATGCTTATTATTTTGTCAATAGGAAGATTCATTTGCATTCCAGAATAATGAATCAAGTCAACAAGAATTTCATCACAGATAATAAATTATGTAAAATTCATCCTGGTTTTCTAAATGCTTAAAAAAATATAAAATAAATGTCATCATCAACATATTTTCATTATTTGGTTAATAGAAATGCAGAATCTTAAGGGGAAACCTATTCACTGTTTTTGCCATCTAAATATTTGACATATCTCTCATGTTTATCAATCACTTTTTAAAAGCTGTTATTTCTATTAATCAGTAAATGAAGTCTAAGCAACTTGTGTGAGGAAGATGTCCACCTCTCAGATGACTAAACTTAGGTAAGACTAATCCCATGCAAATGACTGAAGATAAAGGCATTCTTTGCATACATATTTTAGTTACATAAAAGTGAATGTTAATCAAGTGTCTTATTATAAGAGGTTTTTTAGCGATTGGGCTTCACACACTGCACAGTTCTTTTATATCATGCAGTATATACAAGTATTTATCTACCTTAAAAGATGAAGGTTTACTTCTATAAAGTTAACTTGTTGAGTTCTATTTTGAAATGTGATTCCAGTCAGCAGTATAAATAACAGTAAATAGAATTGAATAAGGTCTTTGTAAGTTTACCGAATTGACATAGGTTTTGCTGTGGGATTCATCACACCAGACTTAGTTGTTGACATTAAACAACTACTGAAAAGATGAGAAGAATAGTGAATTATTTCCTTCACTCACCAGAATTTGAGCTGAGCTTTAGACATCTAAAATAAGGTAAACCAAATCCCTCTTTTACTGTTCTGCAAGTAAACAGCCTGCCTAATACTGTGGTCTTAAAGCATCATTCGGCATGTTCAGTTGTTGGACTTATATCTATTCCCAACACGGTGTTATAATATTTATGCGTATAATTTAATAATACCATTTAAAGTATATTATATCCAACATATACACTAAAATATATATTAATATTTAATGCTTCACTACTTATGGAGCATATTCAATTTGTGTATTAACATAATAAATTATTATTGGAAATCTAACAGAGAATAGGATATAAACCAACAATATCTCTATGCTGACCAGATCTGACAGAATATTCAGTCAAAAAGATAATAATTTTTACTACTTTTCCTATCTGAATTATCACACTAATTCAAGTCTAGTATGTCTTTTACATTAAAAAGCAGCAAGATGAGGATTTTTTTTTTTTTACCTGTGGTAGCTTTTAAAGGTTAGCTTTTGGGTAAAGTTTAGTTTTCATTTATATACTGTATATGTAAGTATAAACAGAGAATGAAATGCTGATATGTATCCCATTCTGGCTTTTGTACACATCCAGTTGACCACTACTATGCACACTTAGATCCAGGAATGCTAAAGCAGTCCTGTGTCTGCAACTACAGGTGTAGTCTTATTCACCTGGTTTATGGGAATTATTTTTATTTTTTTTTTAGTTAGAAAGCATGTATTATTGAACATAGAGAAAGTCTGTGACACTAGCTTAAGCTAGACACCTTCATTTTAAAGAGCTAAATGTTTATGGAATTGACTTGCTTCCCATTTCAGGTACAACTGAATTAATTAATTTTGAAGCTAATTAACTGACTAAATTAGTTAATTTGGAAGACTCTGTTCACATACCTATGACTGACAATATTTAGTTAGTTTGGAGGTCCATTATTTCCAGGAATCTCTTAGTATGATACCCAAAGATTATGCAAAACATCTATTCAAAGTCTTCACTGAAGACAAGTGATAACACTTTTCTGCTTAACTGTGCAAGGCTTACCACTGTTCCAAGGACTGCTCAAGAATATTAATATCCAAGCCTCAATAGGCTGCAATCTCACACTCTTCCTTATGGCAAATTGTGTTCCAGCAGTTCTTTGCAGAGTATGCACCAAACTAAAAAAATTAATGTCTACAGATTTTACGTGCAAGGAAACTGGAAAGCATTGCACATGATCATAGCTACCAGTAGTTTCACAGCATTCATTTTGTTCACTCCATTATGTATTGTGAAAAAGTAGAGCTTGGGGAGTAAGACCAACTGCTGCTGCAGCATCTGTAGTGTGCAATCAGAAGGATACAGTAGAATATATGAGATCATGATGTGCAGACTGTTACAATAAATATGGTAGTACATGTCTACCATGTTATTCTTTGCCATTAGCTTAGAGAAAGACTAAATAAATATACAGCATCTTTTTCATTTAAAGATAGAATAATTAGTTCTTCTAAAATATTATATTTAAATATATTCCAGATTAAAACCAGGTGATGTTCTGAAAGTTACTTTATTTTTCCCTTTCTAAAAAAATCCTCTTCCTTTTCTCCCTGTAAAATAAAGGACAGTTGCCAATATTGGATTTTATTCTGACAGATCTGTAAGCTTGAGTGGCAGCTTGTAGCTCTATGTGTCTTGCTATTTTCAAGTGCAATATAAAGGTTTTCACAGATGTTCTTTGTGTGTTGCACTAACACAGTTGTAACATATGTCTTCTGGGATTACAGTGCAAAAAGGTGATAAGTCAGCTAGAACTGTGCTTCAAGATTCATCTAAGTTCAGCCAGCAACAAAAAAGATGAACAACATTGTTGGGTACTGAAATTTTTATTTATTTTTAACTATGTGATGCCCTGCCTTGATTAAAGTCTTCTAAATTGTGTGTAAGAAAACTCACTAAGTTAGTGTTCAAAATAGCTTGCATGCTGACTGGGAAGGTGATTCAGGTTACATATTGTGGAAACAGTATGAATTGTCATATACTGAAATCTCTTCCTTTATGGAAACCTAGGCTTTCTTTCTTTCATGCTCTTCCTTTGATGGATGGGTTGGTGTCCATCTTGACTAACAAATATTCTATGCCACATGTGTAGACAGTTTATAACTTTCATTTCTAGGCAAGTTTATTAAATAATAGGGTGTGAGACTACTCTCATTCATGTTCTCTACATCTTTATTTATCACCCAATTTTTATTTTTGTTTTGAGAACTGAAGTATTTTTGAGAGCATTTGCAAACTGCTTCATCTATGAATGGCCAATCTATTGTTGCTGAAATATTCATAGGGAATACTCTAAACCAGAAGTTAATTGAATTTATGTCACTTAGAAGCTGTATAACTGTAATAAGCATTAAAATACTGAATAAAAGCAAGAAGCAGTCTCCAGTTTTTGAAACAAAGTGGCCATTACAGCTTCATATTCTGTACAACTTAACTGGCTATTCATGCACAGGGCAAGCCCAGTAGGTTGAAACCTATGAGCTTCTTTGGGGATGAATGCCCAGTTTCTGGACATGGACTCTAGTCATTATTGAAGTGTTCTGCCTCTCAAGGTGAAACACTTCTAAGCATGTATGAAAAGAGAACATTTGATGCCTGAGACATTCCACAATGAAAAGTTGAGATTTCTCTGGAACTTAATCTCCTACATCAACAGCTGTAAATTATTCAGGATCACAGTTTTGGTCTTAGATGTTTAAATCAGGTAAACTTACATATCTGTTAAGCTCCTACTGTAGGATTCTGAACTTTCAGGCATCCTGCTGATATGCTTTTTTTTCTTCTCCAACATATAAATTATATTCTTCTATGCAAATGCTGCATGTCCAGCACAGTCAGGTTTCTGGTTTTGTCCTTTTTTTCTTTTTTTTTTTTTCTTCTGCTAATCTGAGTTTTAGCTATTTTTACTTATATCCAGAAACACGGTAGAAATATATAAGCACTGATAAGAAGCTGAAGACTGATTAAACCAAATGGGACTTATACTATCCCTACTGTTATAATCCTGTACTGTCTAAGCAATCTGGAGGAATGAAAGGCATGGAAGTGTGGACGGCTTTAAATTCTTACGAGATTTATGCCCATCTAAGAGTGATAATAGTTAAGCCTTAGCAAACAACCTTATTTGATAATTACTTCAGCTTGTAATATACCAATGATTTAACAAATTTCTGTTTTCAGAAAAAATGTCAGTATTTGTAGGATGTTTCAACTTCTGCTTCCACCTCATACTAGCTCTATATTATTTTAAGCAACATTGACAGTTTCAAATCATCCAATATATTATTCACAAGGCACTAAGAAAACAAATCTGTAAATCTGTAAATTCTTGACAGTTATACAGACCTGAATCCTCTGATATTTTTATAAAACATTATACTACAGCCAGAGTATGGCCTTTGTATGAAATAGTCTTATGAAACGTTCTGTTTCCTTTGTGAACTCTTAAAATAAAATAATGCAGTAGAGCATTATGAGTTTTGCATAACAACAAAAGCTGCAGCTTCTGAGCTCACTTTTTCACAGGTCTTTATTTAATAGCCTAGACGTGCTCAGTGAGTCTAACCTACTCTTAGTCTCCTAAAGAGAGACTGAGACTCTGAGACTGAGACTAGAGTCTTTCAGTCTCTCCTATCTTAAATGTGAGAGCTCCACTTTAAAAGCAGCTAGAGAAAATTTCCCTGCTTTTCTAGCAAATAAAACTACTACTTATTTCTATGTTACTACAACTTAACAATTTTGTTTGGAATCTGCTTCTAATTTGGAATGCAAATTTATTATTGGCATTATTTACCTTCCCACTCTCATGTCAGTACTTTTAATTTGCTTACATTGGTCTTCTTTTTTCCCTGGTGTTAAGTCTGCAACTATATTTATAGGCAACATTAATGTTTTCTCTCCACCTTTGATTTTCCAGTTTTAACAAAAAAAGGGTTTGCTTTTTTTTCCATGACTGTTTTCTACAGTGGATAATGATGCAGTAAGAACTTAAGTTGCTATTGACTGAAACTTCTCCAGAACCTGAAGATCGCAGAATCACAGAATGGTTGAGGCTAGAAAGGGACTCTGGAGGCCATCTGCTTCAACCACTCCACTCAGTCAGGATCACCTAGAGCAGCTTGCCAAGGACAATGTCCAAATGGATTTTTGGATATCTCTAAGGAGGGAGGCTTCACAAGCTCTCTGGGCAACCTGTGCCAGAGCTCAGTCACCCTCACAATAAAAAAGTGCCTACTGATGTTAAGACAGAAAGTCCTGTATTTCTGTCTGTGGCCATTGCCTCTGGTCCTGTCACTGGGCATCACTGAAAACACAGCACCACAAAGATACATCATTGTGTGAGGGTACTAAGGTGCCCAAGAAAGTAAGCTCTGAACCACAAGCACAGTTCCAGTCTAAGAAAACAAACCTGTTTTCAGAGATAATGCTATGTCTTCAAGAGGACTGTTTTGCATAAATCAGAAACACTAGTTGGATTTTATGTTATTTCAGATGTTTCTATACTACAGTCTGCTATTTGGTATAGATATTATCTTACTTTTCTGTCATGTTTTAGGTTCTTTTTTCTCCATATCATTTTAATAGGTCTTTTTAATTTATTCATGAGTTTCAAAATATGATAGTACATATAAGTTTAAAATGTCTTCTGAAATAGCATGCTATATTACATCCTCTTTTTGCATTGTCTATTATTATTGTTTCAGTACCTTCACTGTTTATCCTATAAAGAAAACATAGTCATGTATATCCCATGAAAAATCAGAATCCTGATGCTACAAAAATGAAGGTGGTTTCCTAACGTATCTTGGGCATTCCCAGTTGCCACAGATGGAAGACGGAATCTTTGGAATTAAGCCTTTACTGTGAACATTTGAATCCTTCTAAAAATCAAGGTCCCATTTGAAAAATCTAGTAGTTTCAAATGTAAAACCACAGGTCAGAATCACGACAACGTGAAAGCAAAGAGAAAGACAAAAGTGTACAGGTGCCGATATGAGCATATACATATCCAGAAATGATTTCCTCTTAGTGGGCTGACTGACAAGGAACCATTTGCAGAATTCTGTTATATCAGGGTTGTGTAGCATCAGCTAAGTTACTGCATATACAGTGTATTTTGCAAAGTGTGTGCATCAAACTTCTTTTGTAGTATAGGCCATCTTTCGGGTTTTAGCAAAATTTCAGATGTAAATCAAATGTTGCTGTCTGAAGTTAAGGGCATCAAAACTCTACATGAATGAACTGAGACTATGTATTTAAAACTTTTTAAATTATGCTAATTCACTTACTTTTCTAAAGTCTTTCTTACTGTGTTTTTTGAGAGAGGACATTGTTCATTGGCCAAAGGCAGACACCCCAGAAGACGTTTGTCTATTACCATATCCTATTCCAAGATTAATTTGCAAAATACATGGAAGGAATTGCCCTCAGCAGAGGTAGTCTAGGTGACAGACTTAATCCAGATGCTTACTGAAATAGCTCTTTCAACTGGGTATAGCAAATTTTAGCTCTTTAATTAAACTGATGAATTTGAAAGACCAGTGTTTTCACAGACATATATAAACAAAGATGTAGATCCAAATCCCAAATATGTAGATAAGCTGGGAGATGACTGACTCAATTAGCATGTACTTAGGATTTTTCTACCTCAAAATTCTTTAAATCAACAGGTAGCATGAAATTATTTAAAAGAAAAACAAACAAAAAACCAACAAGCAAACAAAACCACAAACCTGCTTAAAATACTTCTGTAGAAACAAATTAAAAAGAGAAATGAAGTGACATACATATACAAATATGATGAGGTACATTCTAAGGGATATGAATACATTGTCTCCATGTGCAGTAAAGATACTTGTGTAGATCCCAGAGATAAAGGTAGGATAATAAAAAATCCCAATGCAGTTAGGTGGAGAGATCAAGTAATCTCCATCTCTGTATTCTGAAGGAGCAGGAATATGATAATTGAGGTCTGGTAATTAACATTTTTAATAAATCTATAAAGCCAAGTTTATTACACGAGAATAGCAAATGTACTGAGTATATCTGAAAGAAAACAAAAAGACATTTGGCTCAACTTGCATATCTGACCTCAATGTTATACGAGGCCTTAAATAAGTGTTTTATTTTTAATAAAAGTATGATTACAAATTTGAAGATAAATAAGCAGCAGGCTAAAATACACTGACAGTTAAACAAAGACAGGTTTTCCCAGATTGACAATTTTCCTTATAAGATAGCAACTTTATAGACAATTACAATTCATTTGATGATACCTATCTGAGTGTTACTAATGTATATTTTGCTAAATAAGAAACCACTAGTTATACTAGAGATTACTGACTTCTACTAATTTAATTTACGGAGGAGTTGCAAAGTGAATAAGGAGCATGTTCAAAGGCAACTGCTATCAGAAAATCTTGAATGGGACATTATGAGGCAAAGAAATTATTTGTTTTGAGAATCAGTTGTTTTTGAAAACAGTCTTGAGTTTCATCTTTTATTTTCTATAATGAACATTTATTTGCTAATGACTGAAGTTTGAGAAGAAACAAAAATATGGAGACGAATTGGATTATTAAGCAGATGGATTTAGATTACTCTGAGGACCAGAATAACAGGAGAATGAAATTTATTCAGAAAATAGGAGAACATGAATAATCAAACAATATGGGAGATGGGAATTTTTGTTTTTAAGTGACCAGGTGGAAGAAAAACAGGCTATCACAATATGATCCTGAGAAAAATAATATAAAGCTCTTGGAAGAAAGTAAACATTTACCAGGATGTATCAGGAACAGAATTGTCATTAATGTGTTAGTGTGATCAAAAATCTTGTGGAACTTCATCTGAATAATCATATAATTCTGATAGTTTTCTTAATCAGGAAAATAACCAAAACACGTGCTGAGAAGGACTATGGGGAATAATAGAATGGAAATCAGATTAATTTAGACAAATTCAGTTTAAGTGGTCTGGCAAGATGTAGTCTAATAAAATTACATCAAGAGTTACAGATAAAGGAAAAGAATGAGCCATGTCAGCGAAGACCAATTTATTTCAGAGAATAGAGATGTATAAATTGATAATAAATATATTTAGATGGAAAAATCTCTCTCTCATACACACATGCACACACACAGACACACAGAATCACACATAATGGTAGAGGTTGGAAGGAACCTGTGAAGGTCATCTAGTCTAACCCCCTGCTAGAGCAGGATCACCCAGTGCAGGTCAGACAGGTACATGTCCAGCTGGGGTTTGAATGTCTTCTGGGAAGGAGACTACAAAGCTTCTCTGGTCAACCTGTTCCAGTGCTCTGTTTTTCCTTATGTTTAAGTCGAACCTCCTCTGTTCTAGTTTGTGACAGTTGCCCATCGTCCTGTTGCTGGGCATAACTGAGAAGTGTCTGGTCCAATCCTCCTGACACCCACTCTTTAGATATTTATAAGGATTAATGAGATCCTCCCTCAGTCTCCTCTTCTCCAGGCTAAACAGACCCAGCTCTCTCAGCCTTTCCTCATATGGAAGATGCTCCAGTCCTCTCATCATCTTAGTGGCTCTATGCTGGACTCTCTCCAGTAGTTCCTTGTCCTTCTTGAAAGGGGGAGCCCAGAATTGGACACAATATTCCAGATGTGACCTGACCGGTACAGAGTAGAGGGGAAGGATAACCTCCCTCAACCGACTGGCCACATTCTTCTTTTATGCACCTCAAGATGCTATTGACCTTCTTGGCCACAAGGACACATTGCTAGCTCACTGTCAACCTGCTGTCCACAAGGACTCCCAGGTCCTTTTCCCCTGAGCTGCTCTCCAGCAGGTCAGCCCCCATACTGTACTAATACATGGGTTTGTTCTTCTCCAGATGCAGTACCCTACACTTGCCCTTGTTGAATTTACTGACGTTTCTCCTTGCTCAACTTTCCAGCCTGTCCAGTTCACTCTGAATGGCAGCACAGCCCTCTGGTGTGTCAGCCACTTCTCTCAGTTTTACATCATCAGCAAATTTGCTGAGAGTACACTCTGCCCCATCATCCAGGTCACTGATGAATATATTGAACAGAGCTGGACCCAGTACCAATCCCTGAGGAACACCACTAGATACAGACCTCCAACTAGACTCTGCTCCACTGACATACAAGTCTAATTCTCATAACAGTACCTTTCCTTGGACAGTGTCTAATAACAGAAAAGTTGGAGAAAAAAAACAACACCAAAAAACTGCTTTGAAGATGAGTATCAAAAAAATTGGTAAACTTATGAAAAAAGATGATAGAACTTGGTTACCTGGCAGAGTAGGATGCAGCATGCCACCACTGAGGGAGTGTCTTTCAATTCTACATTTTAACCTTTTCCAAAATAATTATCTGCTTGGATATCTTCTCTTGAATTAGCACTGACTCACAGACAGAACACAGTGGGCTGAAGAACCAACATTCAGGCAGACATGTATATAGAATCAGGAATTTAATTTAATTTAACTTAATTTAATTTAATATAAAAACTACTAGATCAGCTTTATGCTCCTAAAAGTTACCATCAACATGTTCTTTTGTTAAGGAGTTATTTCTTGAATTATATCAGTTTAAATTTTATAGCAGTTCAATATTTAGCAAGCATTACATAGAAGTGATTTCTTATTACCATATTTTTGTACTTGGAACCATAGTTATGCTGCTCGGTCCTGTTAAGGCTACAAATTTGGGTCATTATATTTTTTAGTGTCCTTTTGGGGTCCTATTATTTTTACAGTGACCTTTTTTGAGTCACATCGTGTTCTGACATTTCTTGAATTCTGTCCTAATTATCATTTCTCAGAGAGATGTGAAGCTCTTTCTCTTCTATCACTCCCAGCAGTATGAAACTATTAAAATAATACAAACTGTAGTCAGACAAACACCATTTAGCTTGGAGAACCAGTTGGACAAGAGATTCTTCAAGTGAAAACTTGGTAATTTTTCATTTAATATCCTAAAACGTACTGAAAGTAAGTAGAACTAACTATAAAAGTAAATACAAGAAGAGTGAAAAAAGTTGTTTCACAGTTAAGATGCATACTGACAGTCAGGACACAATGACCAGATCCAAAAAATATCTTAGTATCTGAAATGGAACAAAGCATATAAATCCAATATTGAGAATACTTTTTTTCAACATTGCCTAAGCATAAAGGCATGATATAAACTTTTTGTGTGCAGCATGCACATTTCACTTTTAAACCTGAGAATTGCTGAGAGATTTAAATTGTACCTTCATCACTAGGGCTGAACTGATTCAACAAAGACCACCATTCAGTATCTAGCTCATGCTTGCAGTGAATGGGGATCTAGAAGACAGAAACAGAATTAATCTCATCTGATTTTAGAAAAAAATAATAAAATTGATGACTCCGTCTATAGATAAGTAAGAAAAATGGGTACTTCCGGAGAGCAATTTATCTACTCCTAATACAGGGTGCAGTCACCGTCTGGAATGTATTATTTTTCTTCTTCTATTATAAAAGGATTTTCTAGATTTAGTCCTTCCACACTGAGTCACTTTGTTTCAGTACCTTTTGCTGCATGCAATTACTCTGCAAGAATGGTATACATAATATAAAAGTGTAAAATTATTATCAGTGGACTAATTTAGAATGAGTAAAATTAGTTGAGATTGATCCTACTGCTTGTTTTGGGTGTCTTTCGGAAATTAGTTTAGAAGCTGTGTACTGAAGATGACTGAATCTTAAAGAGGTATCCCTCTGCTGAAGTCCTCTGAAACTTCTAACATTACTAGTGCTCCCAGACTACATACAGTGGATTTGAGTAAGGGTTAATGGATCACTGTTCTCACAAGGCACAGGTGTGATGAACAGTAATTGTGGTTTTAGCAGGTTCAAACCTTAATTTCATTCTCTCTAGCTGACATCTCAAACATCAGGCTAAAAATAAGATGGATATGAATGCTTGAGGACTCATTTTTTTTATGATGTACCACCTCTGTAAAAACTGAAGTTGTGGAGGCATTTCAGGACTATGAAGGAAGAAGCTGTTTCACAGTGGCTAGGACACATAGAAGGAATTGTGGGGTTAGGCCCCTTCTTCACTGGCTATTTCTGGTTTATCCTATAACACAGAAACAACTCTGGGAGAAAGAAAGAGCTCATACATCTAGTATAAGTGAAATATAAGTAATTAGCCTTCTGCATCTGTTGCACCCACTAGACAGCTGCTCCAGAAACTCACACATCTGTCTGGGGAGCCTTATTCTAATTTTCTGACTGAATATGATTTTACAGATCATTGTCCTTTGGATGAACAATGTTATCTCATTTACTTATTTTACATCCTGATATGGAAAGAAAGCACTTATCTGTGTAACCTCCATTCTGCTAAGCTAAATAAGTAAAACTGCCTAGTGTATTCTTACATGAGGAGCTGACCTTCCCCAGGACAATTTCATAGCTCTTCCTTATACTGGCTCTGCTATTAATTAATTGCGTGTGGTCTAAGATGACCAAAATGATACAGGTTTGCTTTTTTTCCTTCATCTAACTCTTACTTTAGCTCTAATACTTTTTCTGTTCAATTTATAAAGCCAGGAATCTTAAGTGTGCATTTATGCAACACTTACTGCAAGCTGCTTATGTAGATCTAATCAGTTGATGCTGTCATAAAATAAAAAACATCTGACACCATTTATATAGTATCAATCATGTCATTGCACCTCTTCAGTCCTTTTACTCCTCTTTGTTATGATTGTCTGAATGATTCTTGATAGAAAATATTTTCTCCTTTACTTTTCATTTTATTTATTTGTTTTTATGTAAGAGAACATAATTTATCTATTCTATTTGGTTTCTTTTTTGTTCAAGGCAGTTTGCAAAGACCTATTACTATTATTTCTGTATTAAATAGGTCTTTTTGTTAGAATTATGTCTGCCCTTTGAGTCAATCTTATGATGGACTGAAAAAGTCTGTTCTTTAATACAACACTCTTCTGCTAATAAAGCAAAGACAAAGTTCAAATATTCACCCTACCCACTTTTTATAATCTCTGTTATTCTTTCATTTAGAAAAGTAACATTCATTTGCTTTTTTGAAAGTAGAAATTAAGATGGCTTTTTGTAGGGTTTGACTTACATTTATGCTATTCCACTGCAGACTTTAGCTTTTCTACAGAACTTCATGTAAATAATACTAAAATTATGCTAATTAGTTGTAGTACACCAATATGTCAATTGCACAGTAGCACATGACCAAATATGGTTTTCATGATTGATATGACTGCTGGATTACACAGACTACTACGTATCTAGCTACACACATAGCAAAAGCTCTATACTATAACAAAAAAAACCCCAAAACCTAGGTGTATATAGCCACTGTGGTAAAGTAATTCCTAATATAATTGGGGAACAAAAAAAAAGGACAAAAGATGCTAGGTTATTAAAGTAAGCATTCAGAAATTAAGACAATAACAACTTTAACTTCCCAGTCATTTTTTTTTCTTTTTGTCTACCTAAGAGGTTGTGTTTAATTTATTAAATACTATTTCCACAATTGTACAGAGTATGTGGGAAGAAGAAAGAAATTAAAAACTGTTAAAGTAAGACAAGAGTGATCTTGATTAATCTTTGTAGTATGTGGGAAAGGTGTAGAAGCTGAGAAAATGAAGAGATTTATCTACTGCAATTTGCGCAGGTAAAATTTAGACTAGGAAGAGGTTCCTTGATAGTCAAAAGAAAACACTTCCAGAAGACAATTCATCTTACCTGGAACAGGTTTGATGAATCATACTTTGGAGCTGACTATCTCTCTCTACCGATTAGAAATAAAGCTCCAACAATTTGCTTTAACTTCAATATCTAGTTTACATTTGATGGATCTCAGCCTAAGAGAGGCTATAATAGAACTGCATAGTATTTCAGATTATACTGATGCTACATGACTGACTTATTCAGATTATTATAAATATCTTGAATTCACACTCATGTAAGGCTATCCAGATGTGGTCAGAATGCTGTGGATGAGTTTTCAGCACCGTTTCATGCTCTAGCAAGAGGAAGCTAATAAAAGATATGATGGTCCCAGTCCAATTGTAGTTATCATGCTGGTGTTATTTTGTGCAAGTCGATGTATATCTGTGTTATCATAAGGGCTGATGACATAGCCCACAGACAGATGTCCCACAGACAGATGACAAGATGACAAAGTCTTTGGGAAGAAGGGATTTCATCCAAGTTTGGGATCAGTACCTAATTATAGTTCGAAAAGATGGAGGTTTGTACAGGTTTTGGCTAAGGTAGTGTTAATTCTTCATAGTAGCTTGTATAGGGCTATGTTTTGGATTTGTGCTGGGAACAGTGTTGATAATACAGGGATATTCTAGTTATTGTGGAGCAGCACTTACACAGAGTCAAGGCTAGACCTTTTCTGCTTTTCACACTGCCCTCTCAGCAAGTAGATTGGGGGTGCACAAGAAGTTGAAAGGGGACCCAGCTGGGACAGCTGATCCCAACTGGCCAAAGGGATATCTCCTACCATGTGTCTTCTCAACAACAACAGCTGGGGAAGAAGGAGGAAGGGAGGATGTATGGGCTTATGGCATTTGTCTTTCAAAGTAGCTGTTACACATGATGAAGCCAGCTTTCCTGGAGATGCCTGAACACCTTCCTGCCGATGGGAAGTAGTGAATTAATTCCTTATTTTGCTGTGGTTTTGGGCACAGCTTTTGCTTTTGCTATTAAACATCTTTATCTCACACCACAAGTTTTTTCACTTTTACCGTTTTGGTACTGTACCCTATCCCACCTGGGGAGAGTAAGCCAGTAGATGCATGGGGCTTAGCTGTTTATTCAGGTTAAAACACAAGGTTTTGGTTAAATCAGACAGATCATAAAATAGTAGTCTGGATGGATTACCTTCTATAGAGAAATACTTTCTTCAGAAAGTGACAAATATTTATGGACTGTTTTTTTGGTTACTTGGAGTGACCTCTTCTACTTGGAAGACTGGAGGATTATAAAAGGATACAAGGATTATAAAAGGATTTCTGTGGGTGGAAGAGAATGAAAGATGGGAAACTTTTTACTAGAAGATCAAAACAAGAATTCAAGCTGGAGTGGAGTGATGAGTAGAAAGTAAAACATTAAACCAAACTAATATAGTAAAAAATGTGAAGTATTGTTCAGCTTTGAAAAGAAGGCTGAGGGGATTTGTTGGACAGCAGTTTATGCTAATGAATTGGCTGGGAAGAAAAAAACAAAGATATTTCATCTTTGGTGGCTTCTCTGGCTGGGAAAAGTGAAACCAGCAGAAGCTGACAGTGCTATGATTAGATCCTCTTAGAGTCCTTTCAGTGACTTATGCAAGACTAACTGCGTGGTTGTGCTTCATTTAAGAAAAGGTTGGAGGGGAAATAACTTCTTCAGCAATCACTTAATCTATGTGTAAGCGGATTCAAAACACAGTGGATTAAAAAGCCCTTTGAGACTGAGATGGCCTGAAACAATTCTTTTACCATGAAGCATAAATACCCTGAATTTAGAAAAGAGGACATTGAAGGTTTGCCCTCTGAAGGAAGACTTAGTTCCTAACAGATATTTGAAAGTGAATAGTCTTGATAGAGGAGCCATCACTTATGTTAATCAGCATGTTTCTCATTCTGTGTATGGCTCTGTTCCTCTGAGACAAAAGGACTGAATGTAGAATCATTTTTTCACTCCTCACCACTTTCCTTGCCCTCTTATAAATTCCCACTAGAGTCCATTAAAGTAGCCTCTTGACAGTTCTTTTAAGTGAACCTTGATCTTGGGATCCCCGAGTATCATTTAACATGATTAGAGCATAGATCTTCATACATAGATATACTGCCACACTGCAGATGTATTTTTTTAAAAAAGATATTGTTTTCTCTTTCATCTTGTCCAGAGATATTTAGTGTGGGCTTTTGGTTTTCTTTTGTTTGGGTTTGTTGGGGTTTTTTGTAGTTGTTGTTTTGTTTTGTTTTGTTTTGTTTTATTGTTGTTAGTTATTTTGTGGTTTGATTTGTTTGAGGAGATTTTTTCACAAATTTTTATTACTAACCTGGAACTTTGACAATTAATCAATAATCCAGGAGAATGTGGAAGATTACTGATTCCTTCAGAAAATTTAAATAATTCAATGAAACAACAATTGAATCTTACGACTAGATTGTTTTTAAAAATGTTACTGATGCATCACTGACCTGTTCAAGCCTAGCTTTTTAAAAACTGCAGGGTCATCAAAGATCATTGTCTGTGAAGTAGAGCTTTCTACTTGATTTGGGTCACTCAAGGTGACAGATGGAGAAGTTCATGTAAAATCATATGTCTTCAACTTTGTCCTCTTTATTTGTGTAGGTCAGCCTGCTAAATGAGAGCTGTAATCGCACAAGACCATATTGATACTTTATTTTCACAATAACTAACCCATGGGACTAGGAAGGATCACCAAGTCAGACAATAAATCTTACTGCTGAATTTGTCATTCAAAGCTCCTCCATCAAGTCAGTATAACTCAGAATTTTTTTGCCCTCTGTTTTCAGAATCTGGCTTTGGTTCATAAAGTAACCTTTGCATGTGAATAAAATAATAACCTCCCACCCAACTTGATACCCAGATGGAAAGAAAAAAAAACAACAAGCATGGCAGTCCTTGCTAGTGAAATCCACCTTTGTTACAAACCCACATGCCAAGGAAAAACACTGCAACCTTGTATTTACATCCCTACCTTGGGATCATCATTTCAGCTTCACTGGTTAGAGAGTATGTTGGATAACACAGTGAACAGCAAATGGTGAGCACTTAGAAAGCAAAAAAAAGTGGAAATGAAAGATGAAAAAAGGAAGACTAGCTGCTTGATAAGTAGTCTGTGTCCCCACATTGGAAGGCAGTCTATGGGGTGGAACATTGGTAGAGAGTAACCAGCTATTTCCCAGGGTTGTAAAGTAAAGTTTTGTCAAGCCAATAGTAAAGGCATGAAAGAAAGAATAGAAAAAATAAAAAATTAAAAAAAAAAAAACAACAAAATTTATTCTAGAGAAGTCCTAGAAAGAAGGAGCTACTGTTAGTACATCTGTGCTCATGCATTATCAAATCAGGAAATGGGACTGATCCTGTTTCAGCAGTCCTTCAATATTGTTGATAATAAGATTCCATGTTGTGATTGCCTGCATTTTTGGCTTGCCTTACACCATTTTGAAGCTGATAAGCAACTCCAAAGCATGTGGCCAAATGCAAGATGGGCCTTCATAATAAGAAAGAAAAACAGGAAAGATTTGGTTTTAGCATTTATTTTTGTTTTCTTCTGGACCAAAATATTAGATAGCCACAGGAACAATCAGTCCTGTGTGTTTTATTTGGATGTTGTGACGTGTAAAGAGACCTGGATATGTTAGTTTGTTGTTTATTTATTTGCTTTTCTGTCAGATTCCTTCCTAGGGTTTTTTTGTGTCCTGTATATAGAGAGTCACAGTGATGTCCTTTCCTTAAGTTCATACCATTCATTACTTTTGCAACAGGAAAGTTTCTTGTCCTATCTGAAAGCTATTAGCTTTTAAGTTCATGTCTTAGACTCTTGTGAGGTTGGAGTTGCTTAATGTTTTTGCTATCACTTTTTCAAGTTAACATGTGATGTAAATTTGCTCACATATTTTAATGGTTTCCTTACTTGAAATTTGCTGATATTTCTTCTTTCTTTAACCAACAGCTGATTATTTCAGAAGAAAGGACAGTCATATTTACTCTTGGTAGCTTGCTAAAACAAATAAACAAAAAAAGGCCAACAGCTAGACAGTTATTATCTTTCTGAAGAGAAAATTGCTGTATAAGCCAAAAAGTGTTTCCTTCTATATTCAACTGAGCAAAGAAATTGTGAAACTCAATCCTTGGAAAGTAAAAAGCTTCAAGTAAAACCTCTGTCTGTTTTAAACTGCCGAAAAAAAAAAGGTAATCTCTCTATGGGAAGGAAGTTTTGAGGAGAAATACAACAGAAGAGAATATTTTTTTTGATACATAGAGATTTATGTATGACTATAAAGAGTAGTATAAGTGTAACCAAAACACCATTTCTGAGATTAGATGACAGAGGAGACAAAGAAAGATATCGGAATCTAACTGTAAGAGTTAAGGACTACCAAATAATATAAGCAAATATGTCTGTTAATATGCATCCAAGTAAGTGTTTGCTGGATTAGAGCAGTCATGAATATTCAGATGATTATCAGATGCTTTAAACTTGTAAATATTTAACTTACTAACTTGTTGTAGTTTCATGTTTTCATTTTCCATAAGCTGTTTGCTGTTCATTACTTGTTTTGTTATAAAGCAGAAATTTCACTGGTCTATCATGCAATTCATATAATACTGTATAGAGTCCAAGTAATCAATTTATGAATGGTTTATGAGCCACGCACAGAACAATCACTCTTCTCATAAAGTTTGAATGCCAATGAACAAAAGACATCACACACTTTAGGACTAGCTTGAGCATAACAATACTAAATAATTCAAGTGCTGGATTCACTTGTACTACTTGTCCAGTTTTAATTGCAAGGAAAATGTCTTTCTTTGTGCAGAAAAAGAACCTATTTCACATATTTTCAGATTACAATGTTCATTAATAGTTGCCTTTTGTATTTGGAGGATTTTCTTTTCTTTTCTTTTCTTTTCTTTTCTTTTCTTTTCTTTTCTTTTCTTTTCTTTTCTTTTCTTTTCTTTTCTTTTCTTTTCTTTTCTTTTCTTTTCTTTTCTTTTCTTTTCTTTTCTTTTCTTTTCTTTTCTTTTCTTTTCTTTTCTTTTCTTTTCTTTTCTTTTCTTTTCTTTTCTTTTCTTTTCTTTTCTTTTCTTTTCTTTTCTTTTCTTTTCTTTTCTTTTCTTTTCTTTTCTTTTCTTTTCTTTGCTTTGCTTTGCTTTGCTTTGCTTAACCACTCCTTTCTCATGGATCATACAATGAGTTTATGGATCATTTGGGAAAATAAGTTCAAAACTTATTTTTATTAGCTTTTATGTGAGAACCATAAAATCTTATTGCTCTAAAGTTCGTAAAAAGGACCTGAGCTAAGCCTTACCAAGTTTCCCATTGATCTCACTGGGTTTTGTAGCTTAAAGGGAAAGAATATAATCCTGCATGAAGTGAAAGAAACTCAGGTATAGATTTTATGCACCTAAAAATTGATATAGTGACTTACTAGTTTATTTTGTAAAGGTTGCTGATTTAAAGTCTCTTTAATTTATTTATTTTTTATTTATTTTCCTTTGAGGGAAACAGCATTGCAAAATAAGCCTTTTACGAACTGTACAGGGGTAACAGAACACTTACTTGAAATACAATGATACAATGCGTTGTAATGAGATTTTTACATGTGTACTATCTGTTGCTGAATACTTGTTAGAAGTACTAAGAGATATATATTTTTTTAAAAATTGTATTGTTGTTTTGCATCCATTGCCTTCTATAGTACATAGTAATCAAAAGAATTTTCTTTATTTATTTGTTTGTTTAGGCTATTATTACAGTTTCAGCTATGTCGCACTATTATAGCTATGGAATGAATTCTAGTATAGTTGTTATGACTATCAGCTCCAATTTTACAGCCTGGTACATAATATGTAGTTTTATAATTGCTTACATTTAATACAGATAACATTTGTGTGTGACAACTCATAGTGGTGGCTCATTCCAAGCAAATAATTATTACTTGTATTTTAGGCTGTCAGTTACTGTTTGCTCCTAACCAGAAGTGCCTAAAACCTAGTGATTATATCTCTCTCCTCTCATATGTATGTGAATTATATGGGAAACAAATATTTATTTTTTTTTCTTTTCAGATCTTAGAAGTCCTCAAATCTTCATTTTCCACTTTGTAGACAATATCTACAACCATCAGCCTTCCTTCTGTAGGAAAAAGGAGAAGATGAAGGTACCTATCGTATTTTGTAAAGAACTTGCTCTAGTTCATTAGTTTTATTTAGATGAAGACAACTGGATTTTGGACCTTGTGTATTTGGACTGTTGAATTATCAATGCATGTAACTGAATTAGGCTGTAATATGCTTGGCACAAGATTAAGTGTATGTTATAGCTAAGTTACTCAAATTTAGACAAAATTATAGGGAAAAGTACTGAGTTTTACAGAAGAATTAGGTGCATGTTTGTTTGGGTTTTGATTTGTTTTGTAGTTCAGATGTGAATGTATTCCTAAAGTTTTTGTTTCTGACCCCTAGATAGTGTTTTGAGATTCAGTGGATAATAGCTGGGATGGAATATAAAGAGAAACCTCCTTTAGTGTATCTTTTTGCATCTTCTCTCGAATAGATTTTTTGACCTTGAAAAATAGATTGGGAAGAGGCCTGTATGTATCTCTAAAGGAAGAGGGAAACATTTATATATACTTACTCTAATATAAAGGAATTTCAGAACTATATTTACCCTGAAATAGATTTTAGAGAAAGCTACTTTTTAAAAATTACATTTTAATTTCTCTTTTTATTTTGGTTCAGCTGAGATGCCCATTTCCCACATATATTTACAACCTGACATTGCAACTCCTTAGCATAAGCAAAGAAATTACAAATGTTTCAGTCTTTAAAACTTTAATTGGATCTGGTTTTGAACTTTAGTGTAACTGTACAGTGCCCAGAGGGAGCCACAGAAATGTCTTTAAATGACCTAAAATAGTATTTCTATTCATAAAAATGTCACAGCTTTACAGTCCAGTATCTCATAGCTGTGCAGGCTAAAAGTGAGTGCAAGTCTCAAGGGAACAATCTTCTTCCCAGTGGAACAAAATATTTCACTATGACCTTCCAGAACCAAAAGATATAAAACTTCTACTTTAAGAAAACAATCAATCAAACAAACTAGCAAAGAAGGGAAGGATAGTTATAACAAAAACTAGATATTATTTTTTACTTGTCCTAAGCTTGAAATAGGTTCATGTATGGTGGGAAGATAACAAATTAGGGATTGGTTTTTAGCACTGAATGAACGTTCCTTTGACAATGTTGTCACTGTTCTATAAACAAGCCATTTAAAGTTGTTAAGAGATATGACTATATGAAAAATCCTATTAAGGATTAATGGGCAGCTGCAGCTGGCAGAAATGTATGTGAGATACTGGTATACCACAACATATGTAAAAGAATCAGGGATGCTGTATGTATGCAGATGGTGTATATCAGTTTAGTTTCTGGGATAGCAAGAAAGGAGATGTACTGTTAACAAAAAAAAAAGATATGTGTCTCATTCTTCTTCCTCCTCCACTTCTCAGAGAGAAATAGCATAGGATTGGCTCCTTCTTTTTCACAACAAATTTCATGGTAACATCAAAGGCACACTAACGCACTGACTCCTGTTCTCATTTCCCACAGAGGTCTTCACAGAATCACAGAATCACAGAATATTAGGAGTTGGAAGGGACCTCGAAAGATCATCTAGTCCAACTTCCCTGCCAGAGCAGGATCACCTAGACTAGGTCACACAGGAACGCGTCCAGGCAGGTCTTGAATGTCTCCAGAGGAGACACCACAACCTCTCTGGACAACCTATTCCAGTGCTTCTTAACCCTTACAGTAAAAAAGTTTTTCCTTGTGTTCAGATTGAACTTCCTATGCTTCAGCTCTTTGTCTTGAGCCAGTAATTATTTTGTATACAGTGTGTCTTTTTTGTTTTTTCTTCTGAATCTATTTTTGCCTCTTTATATTTTTATATATAAAATGGCATTATTTTCTTTCAGATTGTATTCAAATGTCTTGTCAGAGGTATTTTAAACCCTATTCCACATCCAAGGCTTTATTTGAAGTCTCTGTACCAGTCTTTCCTACCAGCTGGATCTGAGACATTGAACAAAGGAAAACCTGACAACTTTCAGAAGCCTTAGTGGTAATAGACCTAAACCAGGTACCAGAACTAAAAGGAACCAGAAAAATAAAAACCACACAAGAAAACCCCATACAAAACCCTCAACAGATAAACATGAGACTCAAAGGGGTTGAGGGAGTAGTTTAAAAACTCTAAAAATTTCAATGTTTTAGATAAATCACAGATAATCCAAAAGATATGAAAAAGCACTTCAGTAAGTAAAGAGTGGGTGCCAGTAAGAGACAGTTGAAAAGTAACCCAATTTATGACAAGCATCCACTCATTGGAAAACAAGTTAATGTTTTTAATAGTTTCAGGTAATTCTGACAGAAGAGTTTAACTATAAAACTCTAGTACTTGAGGATTACAAAATGAGAGAATTTTAATCTGGAAAAAAAATTGAGGATAAATTAAAATTGATAAGGTTTATGAAAAAATGGTCAAATTGAAAGGATCTTAAACATATTTGAGACTAATTAATAGCCAGTTATAAAATTAGTCCTTAAGAAAATCTTTCTGGGTGAGGGTTAGTTTGACTAACTAAAATCAAATGTATTAAGACAGCAAGATAACAGTGTTAAAAAAAGCACATATGGTGGTACATTTTAGTAAACAACTGTGAATTCAAAAGACCAGACCACAGTCAAAGCACTGGCACCCAGTTGTTTATCTTACGAAATTATTAGCATGGACATCAATACCATTATGGCCCATGACAAATTAGCAGTCTCCTATGATTTCATTTGTGGTAGATAACTTGGATGCTGGCATACAATGTAGCTGTTCAGGCATGAGTCACACCACTCTACTGATCTGAAGTGCTATCAAATGGTCTCTAGCCCATTTTATCTGCTAGTATAGGTGTAGTATTTCTGATACATAACACAGCATAAGACAATGACCCTTTTCCAGTCTAGAAATAAGGCAAGAACCATAAAAAAAACAAATTTTGGGGGGGGGGGGGGGAAGGAAAGCTCCACAGAAATTTCTATGGGAGCAGTGAAGATCAGAAGATAAAAGTTTTCTTATTCTGAATAAAAATAGGAATCTTATTTAATTAATTATTTTACTATTGTTTAGAGGTGCACGAGCTGGTCTTTGTCAGGAGTTTTGTAGTAATATTGTAATAAAAATAATAAATGAGAGTAAATTTGTAAAATACGTTGCTTGACTACATTTACCCTCCCCATAGGCATATATAAACTGTATTTATAATATGTATATAAAAATGCATAATGAAACAATTTGTAGTAGCATCTCAGCAAAAGATTCTACACCTGAAGGTTCAGAGATTCAACACAAGTAAGGAGAAGTTTGAATACGTTTTCTAGGCCCTCAGGAGTTTCTCAGAAGAGTGCAGAACAAAACTGAGTTCATGATCAAGGGGCAGTCATGAAGGTAAAGAGTTCCAGAGCGGAGGATCACACAGAGGACCTTGCTGAAGTGACAAAAGTGGCTAAACCACGGGAAAAACAAAAACCAAGCGCGAAGACAAAAAGTGCAGGGAGAGGGAGGGTGCCCCAGCTTCCCCCTTCAGAGAGGGAAATCTGAGCTCCTGATGGCGGTCAGCGCTGACTCACTGTGGAGAGAAGAGTGACGGTTAATCCCCTCAGGTAGAAAAGCAGCCCCCAGGGAGTGCAAGCGACCCCGAGTGTGGCGAACGGGCAAACAGGGCGTGGCACGTAAGAAGGGTGTGGCGCAGCAGTTTGCGCGACAGTTTGAGCAGGAAGGGCGCTGAGGCCCGGCCAGATCAGCTGGTCAGCAATGGTTACCACCAGGCAGAGCACCGTGGCCTCCCACAGCCATGCACCCACCAAGGCAGATGCAGCTTGCCAGAGGGAGCAACGGTGGGAGCACGCTGCCACTCAGGTTTCGAGCTGCAGGATGTGCCCTGCTCTTATGCCGATGTTTGATGGCAGCAGTAAGCATGCCTGTGGGAGGTGTGCCCAAGTAGAGGAGCTCCTCCGCATAGTGGTGGAGCTCAGGGAGGAGGTAAGTGGGCTGAGAACAATCAGGGAGTGTGAGGAGGAGAGAGACCATTGGAGTCGTACCCCGCCTTCCCTGAGGCAGGCCCAACGGGTAGAAGAAGCTCATGAGAGTGAGGCAAAGGGCTCCCTAGCCTCTCTATGCCAGGCTGACCATAGCAAACGGGAGAACTTTGAGGATATGGACCAACAAGAATGGAAATTAGTCTCTTTCTGGCGCAACAGGCATGGCAGGTATGCCCTCCTCCCAGTAACTACTTCACCTTCCCAGGTGCCCTTGCAAAACAGATATGATGTTCTGCAAGGGGAACCGAGCAAAAAGCAAGAAGACAACTCGTCTATCTCAGAGGCACCACCAAGGCTCAATCAGAGAAAGCCACACATAAAAACATCTTCAAGTACGAAAGACAGACAAGTCCTTGTCATAGAAGACTACCTTCTGAAGGGAGTAGAAGGTCCTATTTGTAGAAGAGACCCACTTCTCAGGGAAGTCTGCTGCCTCCCCAGGAGTCAGGGTCAAGGACATACAGAAAAAGCTCCCCATCCTAGCTAAACCCTCTGACTACTACCCGTTGGTGGTCTTTCAGGTGTGCACTGAAGAGATTACAACAAGTAGTTTGAGAGCAATGAAAAGGGATTGCAAGGGCTTGGGACAACTAGTTAAGGGATCTGGAGCACAAGTAGTGTTCTCCTCTATCCCACCAGTTGCAGGGAGATTCGAGGCGATAAACAGAAAGCACCAACAGATCAATGCCTGGCTCAGAGACTGGTGCCACTGGCAGGACCTTGGGTTTTTTGATCACAGATCAGTTTATGCTTCACCAGCTTTGGTGACAAAAGATGAGGCATATCCATCTCAAAAGGGGAAAGGGTTCCTGGGACAAGAGTTAGCAAGGCTCATAGACAGTGCTTTAAACTAGGTTTGAAGGGGGAAGGGCGGAAAGGGGATATAACACAACTCATTAGTGATGAGCCTGTGGGTGGAGCACCAATATGTGTGGGATGGTGTGCTAGTGAGACTCTTCAGACTATTGTCCCAGTGGAGGTAGGGGATGGAGTTCCATGCAGCAACCAAGGAGCAAGTGTCACTGGAGGGTTAGTAACCGTGGAAGCCCCTGAAAATAGCTTGGCAGAAATTAGGACTTCTCCCTGTGAAAAGGTGGCAGGACGTTTAGTGCAACTGAAGTGTGTCTACACCAACGCATGCAGCTTGGGCAATAAGCAGGAGGAAATAGAAGCTATTGTGCATCGGAATAACTACAATGTAGTAGCTATCACGGAAACATGGTGTAATGAATCACACAACTGGAGTGCTGCCATTGATGGGTATAAGCTTTTCAGAAGGGTTAGGCAAGGAAGGAAAGGTGGTGGGGTGGTCATGTATGTTAGGGAATGCTATGACTGCCTAGAGATTAGCGATAGTGGCAACAGGGTTGAGTGCCTATGGGTGAGAAACAAGGGGAAGGCCAACAAGTCAGATATCATGGTGGGAGTTTGTTATAGACCACCTCACCAGGATGAAGAAATAGACAAAATATTCCATAGGCAGCTGGGAGAAGCCTCGCGATCACTTTCCCTTGTACTTGTGGGGGAACTTCCCGAATATCTGCTGGAAATATAACACAGCAGAGAGGGAACAGTCCTGGAGGCTCCTGGAGTGTGTGGAAGATAACTTCCGGACACAGCTGGTGAAGGAACCGACAAGGGAAGGTGCCCTGCTGGACTTGGTGTTTGCTAATAGAGAAGGTCTTGTGGGGGATGTGATTGTTGGAGGCAGTCTTGGACATAGGGATCATGAAATTATAAGAGTTTTCAGTCCTTGGAGAAGCAAGGAGAGAGGCTAGCAGAACTGCCACTTTGGACTTCTGGTAGGCAGACTTGGGCCTGTTTACGAATTTGGTTGGCAGAGTTCCTTGGGAGGCAGTTCTGAAAGGTAAAGGAATCCAGGAAAGCTGGACACTCTTCAAGAAGGAGCTCTTAAAGGCGTAGGAACAGGCCGTCCCCATGTCTCAGAAAATGAGCCAGTGGGGAAGAAGAACGGCTTGGCTGAACTGAGAGCTCTGGCTGGAGCTCAGGAAAAAGAAGAGAGTTTATGATCTTTGGAAGAAGGGGCAGGCATCACAGGAGGAGTACAGGGCTACCATGAGGCTGTGCAGGGAGAAAATTAGAAGAGCTAAAACGCAGCTGGATCTTAATCTAGCTAGTGCTGTTAAAGACAATAAAAAGGGTTTCTATAAATACATTGGCAACAAAAGGAGGACTGAGGAGAGTCTCCCCCTTCTCCTGGGGGGAGAAGCATAGTGACCGGGAATGAGGAAACGGCTGAGGTACTTAATGCCTTCTTTGCCTCAGTCTTTAGTAGGAAAACCAGCAGTACTCTGCGTACCCAGACTCCTGAGCAGGAAGA